>NC_057804.1:261623839-261768583 GCF_018294505.1 Triticum aestivum | reverse complement strand
CCCGTTGTCGCCTTGCCGTCTCCGGTCGCCGTCCCGCCGCCCGCTGTCGCCGGCGAGCCGCGCCCTCGCCGGAGTCAATGCCGGCCAGATCCGATCCGGGTGGACCAGATCCACCGGGAGACGAACCAAACATGCCTCCCCCGCCCTGGATCTCCTCGTCCCGCTTCGTCCCGTCCAGATTTTCGTAGGTAGTATTTCCCATGGTGGCTCACAGATTACTACAACAACAGTTGCAGGTACAGGTTATGTGATGATCATGACACGAGAGCGATGTTTGTTTATTATGGAGTTCTTCTTCTACTTCTTCTTTGATCGGGGGATAGGTTCCAGGTCGGCAGCCTGGGCTAGCAGGGTGGATGTCGTTTGAGTTTCTGTTTGTGTTTCATCCGTAGTTGGATGGTGCTCTTATGTAAGATGATGTTGTATTCGTGTGGCATTGTATGCCTTTTGTATGTATCCCCATCTATTATGTAATGTTGATGTAATGATATCCACCTTGCAAGAGCATATCAATATGCGGTTCTATCCTTGGTGGGACCTTCGAGTCTCTTTAGGATAGTATGGCATGTTGGGCGTGATAAGTTGGAATTAGAGCCTCGACCGACCATAGGAGCCCCCTTGATTGATCGTGTAGTTTGGCCGTTGTTGAGTCTAGAAGAAAACTGTTTTCGGAGTCTAGTTATATCGGAGAGTAGGAATTCTTTTTACTCCTCAGCCCCTCCATCGCTCTGGTGAGGAATCTTGACGTAGGTGTTTTGAATTACTCCTCTTCCCATTCAAATTTTCTTTAGGATCACGCAGTTGGTTTTCCGATTGTTGGTTCTCAACTCTTCTTATCCGGTGCATTTCTCCTCAAGTTGACTCGAGCCTCTTCATCTTTGCCAAGTTCAATTCTCAGTTGTTTTATTTTTCCCACCCGCCCACCCTGTTTCATCTCGGAGTCGGAGTTCGTAATCGAGTATCCATCCTAATCGTGCGAAGTCTTTGCTTTATTTCCTCAATGATTTCAACCGGTGTTTTCTCTTCAAGATATTCGTCGGTTCCCCCTTCCAAGTTGCCTTTGTTTTCCCAGAGTTTAAATCTCTTTCGACCATCAATTTCATTCATGTGGAGCATCTTCAGTTTTTCGTGAATTGTTTCAACCGGTGAATTCTCGTCTCGTTCGTCATTCTTCATCCCTTTCTTTTTCCGGTGCACTCAATTAAAGTTTTCCGGGTTGATCACATTCTTTTCCTTGGATCAAGTGTTCTCCTTGCTCGTTTGCCTCTCGCCATTCAATCATTTTGGAGTTCGTAAGACATCTCAGGAGATTCGTATGTGTTCCAATTAAGTCGAGGTTGTCAACTCATTCAAATATTTCAATCATTTCGGTGCATCATCTACCTCTTCAACAACCTTTCCAATGGTGTTTTCTTTTAGTGGGCCCTAACCCACAGGTATTTTGCCAGGATCTTAACTGACTCTTCTAATTTCCCGGAGTTATTCTCAATTATTTTCAAGTGTCACGTAAGAATGGATCCCATCAGTCAGATGCCTTTCCAAGATCGATTTCAAATCATTTTCATTGTTGCCTCAACCTCTTCGCTTTTCGTTCTCCTGGAGTGCCTTAAAAAAATTTGGTGGTGTTTCTCGTCGTCATTTGAAGACCGAAGAAGAGTTTTTCCTCTAAATCTTGTCTGTTCTCTCGAAGTTTCATGGTTCTAGCTTCAAGTTATCCTCGCGAATTATTCCATTTGTCAGATATTCTTTTCATCCATCCGGAGTATTTCAAGAGTTGTTTTTTTTCGTCTCGATCATCCGAGGTCATCTTTTTGGAATATTTCTTCGTTCCTAGTTTTCAGATTCGTTCTCCAATTATTCTATATCTGTGCCCCTTCGTTCATCTCAATATTCTTCCGGTGCTTCGTTCAAGTATTCTTCAATCAGTTCGCGATCCCTTCGTTATCTTGTCTCTTAATTCCCTCAAGTATCTTTGTGCTTTTCTAATTATTCCCGGTGATTCATTCTCTTTAATCTGTCATTTTAGAATTTTTGCGGTGGTTCGTTCAAGATTCTTTTTCTTTGATTATCATATTAATTCATTCGTTCTTTTCAATCCTACCGGTGGTTCATGAAGACCTTCTCAAGTTTGCGATATGTCACTTCTCAATCCTTTTCAAGAAGAATAAGTAGTATGCAATATCCATTGCTTGTCATCAATTTAATTTGATGAAGGATAAGCATAAAATAAATCTTATTCTTATTTCCTCAAAGTGATCAATCCCTTCATTAGAGTTTGTTCTTGAGGAATAAATTCTAGTTCCAAGTGTTTTCATCTTTTCTTTTTCAAAGTACAAATTTCCTTGGCCATTTCGCCGGAACCTCCATCTAAATCATCGCAAGTCTCATCTTATTCTTTCTTCCTTCATTCTACCTCATCATCCTTTTGTCACCAAAGTTCTTCATGGTCGTTCTTCATGATTTAATTCATTCTTCAAGAGTTCATCAAGATTCTTGTTGGTGGAGTTCAAATACCTTTTCCTCTTGCATCTCGAAGTGCAATTAATTCTCCGTATTTTTTTTGAAGTGGAGTTTTGCATTTCTTCGTTCTTCTTAGCTATTCAGACATTGGTTGTGGTCTAATTTCACCTCAAGTTTTGAGATGTTTTTTTATAAGTCCACAACAAGCTTATTCTTTCGTTGTTGATTTTCTCAACAACTCCGTTCAACCCTTCCTTCTAAGTTCTTTTCATTCCATTCTTTCAATTCGTCTGGAGGCATTGCGTTGTTCATCTCATGAAGTGCCATCCCATCTTGTGAAGTTCATGTTCTATTCCTTCCATTTTCAGTTGGAGTGCTGCCCAAATTCTTTTATTCATTCCTTCTCTATCTTGTTCTAACCGGAGTGGTTTCAGAGTCTGACTTATTCCATTAGCTTTGATCCTCGTCATACTCGTCAGTCCTCTTTTTCTAACCTAGTGCTCTCGACATTGTTCATCTTCTCTCTTGTGTGCTTACTTCACCTCTTCCTCTTTCTCTTCCGTCTCATTCCTAAGATCTCGGGACGAGATCTCTTGTTAGTGGAGGAGAGTTGTAATGCCCCGAATCCGATGTGCCAGGTGTCTTCCAGCTATTCGTCATTGTTGCCATGCCATTTCCTTGCGTGCTGCATTTTGCCATGTCATCATCTGCATTTCATCTGCATGTTTTTCAAAACTTGCATCCGTTCGGGTTTCCCCGGTTCTCTCCATTGTCCGTCCTGAGTCCAGCCACACTCGCACGCGCCCGTCGCACCTCTCATACCTTGTTTCATGAGCGGGAGAAAAACGTTCTCGGAATGGGCTGAGATTTGCCGAGTGACCTTGGTATATCACCGGTAGACCGCCCGTCAAATTTTGTTCCATTTGTAGGTCGTTTGATGCCCCAACGGTTAACCGCGTAGCCCGCAACTCCTCTCTCTTTGCAGCCCAGCCCCTCTTCACCACAGAGCATGAGCCCATCCAAAACCCCTCCATGCTCTCGGTCGTTCGATCATGATCGTGTGGGCGAAAACCGCACCCCATTTGGACCCTCCTAGCTCCCTCTACCTAAAAAATAGTGCCCTCCCCCGAAATTTGCGTCCAAACCCTAGCTTCTTCCTCCTCCCGCAGCCGGACACAACCGGACCCCGCCGGACATGTCCGCGCCGCTGCCCCCGTCGAATCAAACGCCGCCACCTGTCCCTCGCCCTCCCGCGCGCCGCCGAAGGCCGCCGGGACCAGCCGCGGCCCTCCTAGCCCGATCGGCCGCCGCCGCCAGCCCACTCCCCCGGCTCCTCTGCGCCGCCCGAGCCACGTCCGCCCGCCACCGCCGGTGTGCTCCAGCCCCGCCGCTGTCCGTCGGGAGTTCGCCGCCCTCCGCCGCTGTCTTGCCACGCCAGAGCGCCGCGCCTCTCCCTCCACAGCTTCGCCAGCCTCCCGCGCCACCGCCCCGCGTCGTCCCGTCGTCGCCTTGCCGTCTCCGATCGCCGTCCCGCCGCCCGCTGTCGCCGGCGAGCCGCGCCCTCGCCGGAGTCAACCCCGGCCAGATCCGATCTGGGTGGACCAGATCCACCGGGAGACGAACCAAACACGCCTCCCCCGCCCTGGATCTCCTCGTCCCGCTTCGTCCCGTCCAGATTTTCGGAGGTTGTATTCCCACCAAGTCCCTGAAAACTCATATTATGTTGCATACTTTGACATGCCATAACTTCTTGTGCGCTACTCCGTTCTGTGCGTACAATATATCAAAATATTCACTGTGAGATGCTCTTCATTTTGTTCCATTGGGTAATGCTTGTTTGAGTCCATATTGATGCCCTTATCATCGTTGCAAGAGTGCTATATGATGTTAACTACTGTGTGTTAACAAAACTTGATGATTTGTCTTTTTCATTGCAGTTTGTGTGTGCATCCTATGAGCTTGATGTCTACATGAGTTTTGAGCTACATCATGCCATATTACTGTGGTTCAATCCATGTATTTTTGTGAGTCTTGTAGTGAGTGAATCAAGCTCGTGAAGTAGGGTACTTACTGTTGCTGTCTTGCTAAGCTGAATCTGCTATATCATGATGCTATGTAAACCTGCTGCTACAAGTCATTCTATGCATAATCTGGAGATTTTCACTAAGGATGTTTTGTTATACATGCCATGGTGTATCCATTCATGCCCTTGGTTGCATTTATAGATTGCTGTAGATTGTTCTTATCATGCCCCAAATTTGCTAAATAATGTTGCTGTCAGCCTGTTAACATTAAGTTCAGTTTTGCCATGCCAATAACTAGTGATCCATGAACCCTATGAACTTGCACTTACCATGCTTAGCTTCATAAATTTGTCTTCCTATTGTTGGTCACCCTGTCATGCCATGTATTCCTCTGTAGTGAGTTGTACAAGCTCACCAACATGCCTACTGATCATTGTTCCTGCCATGTACTGTTATTCTGAATCTGTCATATCATTTGCCATGTTTGCATGGATGCTACCATCTTTTCTGTTGATCTTTGGAATAAGTTCAGTGAGGGAGTTTTGTTCTTTGTCTTTAGTATTAGCATGCCCTACTCTATTTTGACATGATAAGTTCTCGTAGCATGTTGTTTGATATCTCTAAACATTGCAACCTGATGTTATTTCTGCCATGTTTAGTGATTTCTGCCAAGTCTGTGAACTATTATTATTTGCAATCTTTCCATGTCCTTTTGAGCATGTTGTATTGATTTCTGGAGATAGCTCAGTGTTCATGTTGTGTCATGCTTTACATGTAAATCATGTCCATCTCTTTTGATTTCATGTTGAGGTGTTGTAGCATACTGTTTTGATGCTTGCTAGATGCATAGTTGTTGTTTTGGACAACTTGTCCTTTAAACTTGTTTCATGTGTATGTGTTGAACCGTTGCTCCGTTTTGAATGTACTCTATATGAAACTTGCTTAGAATTGCATGTAGTTTCATCTTGTCATGTTGAATCCTTGTTTTGAGAATGTTTGCTTGATGTTTGAATGTATTTTGCATCAATGCCATGATTAACTTGTTTTGCTCATATCTTCTAGGTCGTAGCTCCGAATTAAATGAACTTTATATGTAACTTGACTAGAATCTCGTGTAGATCATCTTGGTGCATCTTAAGTTGCTGTTTAACAACTTGAATATAAGGTTTATTCAGATTTGGACCAATTTCAAAATTTGCATATGAGGACTTACCAGATTTGTTATATGTTGTTTCCGGCCTCATTTAAACTTGCCTTGATGTGTTATTCTTGTATGCTTCATCTCTTGCCATGAGTAGCCCCATCTAGCCTTTGCCATGCATCATACTTGGTTGAGCATCATGCCATGTCTATGTGTTGTGTGTTTACCTTGTTGTTTGCTTCTTTCCGCTTGTGCTCCTTCTCATTAGTTCATGTTTCGTTGCGATCGTGAGGATTCGTTCGTCTACGCTTGGTTCGGCTTCATCTGTTCGTCTTCTTCATGGACTCGTTCTTCTTCCTAGCGGGATTTCAGGCAAGATGAGCGTTACTCTGTATCTCACTTCTATCATTGCTATGCTAGTTGCTTCGTTCTATCGCTTTGCAGCGCTACCTGTCTCTTGTTCTTCAAGCCTCCCCAAATTGCCATGCCAGCCTCTAAACTTTTCACCCTTCCTAGCAAACCGTTGTTTGGCTATGTTACCGCTTTTGCTCATCCCCTCTTATAGCGTTGTTAGTTGCAGGTGAAGTTGAAGATTGCTCCATGGTGGACAGGATTATGTTGGGATATCACAATATCTCTTATTTAATTAATGCATCTATATACTTGGTAAAGGGTGGAAGGCTTGGCCTTATGCCTGGTGTTTTGTTCCACTCTTGCCTCCCTAGTTTCTGTCATACCAGTGTTATGTTCCTTGATTTTGCGTTCCTTACGCGGTTGGGTGATTTATGGGACCCCCTTAACAGTTTGCTTTGAATAAAACTCCTCCAGCAAGGCCCAACCTTGGTTTTACCAGTTGCCTCACCACCACCTATACTTTTCCCTTGGGAGTCGCGCTCCCGAGGGTCATATTTATTTAACCCCCCCCCCCCCCGGGCCAGTGCTTCTCTAAGTGCTGGTCCGAACCAAGATGCCTGTGGAGCCACCTCGGGGAAACTTGAGGGCTGGTTTTACTCGTAGCTAGTCTCATCCGGTGTTGCCCTGAGAACGAGGTATGTGGAGCTCCTATCGGGATTTTCGGCACATCGGGCGGCTTTGCTGGTTTTGTTTTATCATTGTCGAAATGTCTTGTAAAGCAGGATTCCGAGACTGATCGGATCTTCCTGGGAGAAGGAATATCCTTCGTTGACCGTGAGAGCTTGTGATGGGCTAAGTTGGGACACCCCTGCAGGGTATAAACTTTTGAGAGCCGTGCCCGCGGTTATGTGGCAGATGGGAATTTGTTAATGTCCGGTTGTAGATAACTTGACACTTGACTTAATTAAAATGCATCAACCGTGTGTGTAGCCGTGATGGTCTCTTTTCGGCGGAGTCCGGGTAGTGAACACGGTTTTGGGTCATGTTTGAACGTAAGTAGTTTCAGGATCACTTCTTGATCATTGCTAGCTTCACGACCATTCTGTTTGCTTCTCTTCTCGCTCTCATTTGTGTATGTTACCCACCATAAATGGTTAGTCGCTGATGCAACATCACCACTTTACCCCTTCCTTTCCCATTAAGCTTTTCTAGTCTTGATACCCATGGTAATGGGATTGCTGAGTCCTCGTGGCTCACAGATTACTACAACAACAGTTGCAAGTACAGGTTATGCGATGATCATGACGCGAGAGCGATGTTTGCTTGTTATGGAGTTCTTCTTCCACTTCTTCTTCCATCAGGGGATATGTTCCAGGTCGGCAGCCTAGGCTAGCAGCGTGGATGTCATTTGAGATTCTATTTGTGTTTCATCCGTAGTCGGATGGTGCTCTTATGTAAGATGATGTTGTATTCGTGTGGCATTGTATGCCTTTTGTATGTATCCCCATCTATTATGTAATGTTGATGTAATGATATCCACCTTGCAAAAGTGTATCAATATGCGGTTCTATCCTTAGTGGGACTTTCGAGTCTCTTTAGGATAGTATCGCATATTGGGCGGGACAAGTTTGTATCAGAGCCTCGACCGACCATAGGAGCCCCCTTGATTGATTGTGTAGTTTGGCCATTTTTGAGTCTAGAAGAAAACTGTTTTTGGAGTCTAGTTATATCGGAGAGTAGGAATTCTTTTTACTCCTCAGCCCCTCCGTCGCTCTGGTGAGGAATCTTGACGTAGGTGTTTTGAATTACCCCTCTTCCCATTCAAATTTTTTTTAGGATCACGCAGTTGGTTTTCCGATCGTTGGTTCTCAGCTCTTTTTATCCGGTGCATTTCTCGTCAAGTTGACTCGAGCCTCTTCCTCTTTGCCAAGTTCAATCCTCAGTTGTTTTCTTTTTCCCACCTGCCCACCCCGTTTCATCTCAGAGTCGGAGTCCGTAATCGAGTATCCATCCTACTCGTGCGAAGTCTTTGCTTTCTTTCCTTAATGTTTTCAGCCGGTGTTTTCTCTTCAAGATATTCGTCGGTTCCCCCTTCCAAGTTTCCTTTGTTTTCCCGCCCTCCCACCCTTTTTCTTCCCAGAGTTTGAGTCTCTTTCGACCATCAATTTCACTCGTGTGGAGCATCTTCAGTTTTTCGTCAAATTGTGTCAACTGGTGAATTCTCATCTCGTTCGTCATTCTTCATCCCTTTCTTTTTCCGGTGCACCCAATTCAAGTTTTTCGGGTTGATCACATTCTTTTCCTTGGATCAAGTGTTCTCCTTGCTCGTTTCCCTCTTGCCATTCAATCATTCCGGAGTTCCGAAGAAATCTTAGGAGATTCGTCTATGTTCCAATTAAGTCGAGGTTGTCACCTCATTAAAATATTTCAACAACCCTTTCCAACGGTGTTTTCTTTTAGTGGGCCCTAACCCACAGGTCTTTTCCCAAAATCTTACCTGACTCTTCTAATTTCCCGGAGTTATTCTCAATTCTTTTCAAGTGTGACGTAAGAATGGATCCCATCAGTCAGATGCCTTTCCAAGATCTATTTCAAATCATTTTCATTGTTGCCTCAACCTCTTCGCTTTTCGTTCTCCCGAGTGCCTTAACAAATTTTGGTGGTGTTTCTCGTCATCATTTGAAGATCGAAGAACAATTTTTCCTCTAAATCTTGTATGTTCTCTCGAAGTTTCGTGGTTCTAGCTTCATGTCATCCTCGCGAATTATTCCATTTGTCAGATATTCTTTTCATCCATCCGGAGTATTTCAAGAGTTGTTTTTTTTTCGTCTCGATCATCCGGAGGTCATCTTTCTGGAATACTTCTTCGTTCCTAGTTTTCAGATTCGTTCTCCAATTATTCTATATCCGTGCCCCTTCGTTCATCTCATTATTCTTCTGGTACTTCGTTCAAGTATTCTTCAATCAGTTCGCGATCCCTTCGTTAACTTGTTTCTTAATTCCCTCAAGTATCTTTGTGCTTTTCTATTTATTCCCGGTGATTCATTCTCTTTAATCAGTCATTTTCGAATTTTTACGGTGGTTCGTTCAAGATTATTTTTCTTTGATTATCATATTAATTCATTCGTTCTTTTCAATCCTACCGGTGGTTCATGAAGACCTTCTCAAGTTTGCAATATGTCACTTCTCAATCCTTTTCAAGAAGAATAAGTAGTATGAAAAATCCATTGCTTTTCATCAATTTAATTTGATGAAGGATAAGCATAAAATAAATTTTATTCTTATTTCCTCAGAGTGATTAATCCCTTCCTTAGAGTTTGTTCTTGAGGAATAAATTCTAGTTCCAAGTGTTTTCATCTTTTCTTTTTCGGAGTTCAAATTTCCTCGGCCATTTCGTCGGAACCTCCATCTAAATCATCGCAAGGCTCATCTTATTCTTTCTTTCTTCATTATGTCTCATCATCCTTTTTTCACCGAAGTTCTTCACGGTGGTTCTTCATCATTTAATTCATTCTTCAAGAGTTCAACAAGATTCTTGTTGGTGGAGTTCAAATACCTTTTCTTCTTGCGTCTCGAAGTGCAATTAATTCTCCGTATTTTTTTTGAAGTGGAGTTTTGCATTTCTTCGTTCTTCTCAGCTATTCAGACATTTGTTGTGGTCTAATTTCACCTCAAGTTTTGCATTTCTTCGTTCTTCTAAGCTATTCAGACAAGCTTATTCTTTCGTTGTTGATTTTATCAACAACTCCGTTCAACCCTTCCTTCTATGTTCTTTTCATTCCATTCTTTCAATTCGTCCGGAGGCATTGCGTTGTTCATCTCATCAAGTGCCATCCCATCTTCTGAAGTTCATGTTCTATTCCTTCCATTTTCAGTTCGAGTGTTGCCCAAATTCTTTTATTCATTCCTTTTTTAGCTTTGATCCTCGTCATACTCGTCATTCCTCTTTTTCTAACCTAGTGCTCTCGACTTTGTTCATCTTCTCTCTTGTGTTCTTACTTCACCTCTTCCTCTTTCTCTTCTGTCTCGTTCCTAAGATCTCGGGGCGAGATCTCTTGTTAGTGGAGGAGAGTTGTAACGCCCCGGATCCGATGCGTCTTGTTCCTTGGGCGTGCCACTACCACCTCGGGTCTCCGAGTCGCTCTTTGCCTTTTTAGCGCCTTGTTACCAAATTGGGGAAGGTTTAGGACCATGGATTTGCAAGGTGTTGCTGAGTCACAAGCTCATTTTATTTGCTTTGATTTCGTTCCTTGTGAACTCTTTATCTTATTTTCTTTGGTTTGTGAAACTTGGAGACTATGTGTGTATGGTGTGAGACATACGGTACCCTTTGTCTACTTATGTCATTTTATCATAGTATGTGATGATATGCTTATATTGTGCCCTTTTATCTTCATGCTCACATGCTCTTACTTGCAACTATGCTTAGTGTTCATATTATGCTTATTGCAAGTATTGCCTAGTAAATAAAATATAGGTGGAGTATTGATCCTAGTGTGTGTGCTTTGCATTCCAAAAGCATATTTAAATAGTGCACACATCAATGGGGAGCCCGACTATATTTTGGAGAGTTTTGGTTTGCATATTATTCCTTGTTATCACTACAAAAAAAATACACTTCCGTGATGATACATGTTTGTCACAGTAGGTCGGGTTTTTTGTCAAGCATGTACATCCGTGACAATTTTATGACGGAATCAAGATAGTCATACCTGTGCTGTCGTAGAAGTGTTCCATGACATTACCAAAATTATCATCACGGAAGTGTCCACTTCCATGATGATAAATCGCGCGTCACAGAAGTGCTTTCGTCAAGGTTGACCGACACGTGGCATCCACCGTAACGGAACACCGTTAAGCTATTGGGTCGGGTTTTGGATCCAATAACCCGTTAACAGCCCCGACCAATGGGGATTTTCCACGTGTAAAATCATCATTGGCTGGAGAAAACACGTGTCGGCTCATCGTTGGGACAAATGTCATCCACTCATTAGACAGAAGGCACCTATGATACGTTGACACCTGGCACGGCCCAACAGAGGCCCATTCCTGTGAAAAGGCTGGCCCGTTTGACTTTTGCAAAAGGTGGCGGGCTGGCCCATGGAAATCCTGTTAACAGCCTGTTCGCATATAGCCCATTTGCAACCCGCTAACCCAAGGCCCGTTACGCCCTATCCGAATTAGGCCCAGTAGCGTCATCTAGGCCATCCAATATGATTCCAGCCCGTTTTCACTTCTGGCCCATGTATGGCCCATGAGGTCTTTCGGCCCATATGAGGCCCTTTGTAACTCTTGGCCCATTAATGGCCCATGGTGAAACTGGCCCGCAATGAATAGTGTATCACTTTACACCCATTAACGACCCATGCTGAATCTGGCCCGTAATGAATAGTGCATCACTTTATACCCATTAACGGCTCGTTATTCCGTTGGGCCGTTCCAGGCCATGTTATCTTTCGTCCTTCTCAGAGCCCATTTATTCTTGGGCTCATTGAGGGAGTCCTGGATAAGGGGGTATCCGGACAGCCGGACTATATACTTTGGACGGACTATTGGACTGTGAAGATACAAGACTCAAGACTTTGTCCCGTGTCCGGATGGAACTCTCATTTGCATGGAAGACAAGATTGGCGATCCGGATATTAGATCTCCTTCTTTGTAACCGACTCTGTGTAACCGTAGCCTCCTCTGGTGTCTATATAAACCGGAGGGTTTATTCCGTAGGACGACAACAATCATAATCATCATAGGCTAGCTTCTAGGGTTTAGCCTCAATGATCTCGTGGTAGATCAACTCTTCTAATACTCATATCATCAAAATCAATCAAGCAGGAAGTAGGGTATTACCTCCATCGAGAGGGCTCGAACCTGGGTAAAACATCGTGTCCCCTGCCTCCTGTTACCATTAGCCTTAGATGCATAGTTCGGGCCCCCTACCCGAGATCCGCCGGTTTTGACACCGACATTGGTGGTTTCATTGAGAGTTCCTCTGTGTCGTCGCTGCAAGGCTCCATGGCTCCTTCAATCATCAACAACAACACGGTCCATGGCGAGGCTTTTCTCCCCGGACAGATCTTCGTGTTCGGCGGCTTCACACTACGGGCCAACTCGCTTGGCCATCTAGAGCAGATCGACAGCTACACCGCTGGCCATTAGGTCATGTTCGGAAACTTGAACTACACGACCGATATCCGCGGAGACTTGATCTTCGGCGGATTCGGGCCTACGCCAGGAGCGCCAAACAGTCACGACGAGCACGACTTAGACCCGCCATCAGACAATACTCGGGATATCGCACCTGCAAGAGCTCCGGACCTAAATCTGGGGCAGATCGCTTCGTCCGAGGACGGGTGGATGGACCCCGCCCCGGAGGCCGCATACTCATCGGCGGTAGAGCCGAACACAGACTCCACCCCCAAGGAAGTCTGTGTCACCAGACCCTCGGACTTGTGTCTGGCTATAGGTTCCAGACTGCGCGCCCCCGGGCCCGCCGAATTCGGGAGGGCTCCGGTAATGGAGTTCAACGCTGTGGATATCTTGAAGCACTTGCCCTTCGGCGACATGCTGAATTCATTAAGGTCTCTCTCTTTGTCAGGAGACTTTTGGCCGAACTATGTCCGGATCGAGGGGGAAGCAGGTGACGAAGAAATTCGTTGCCCACCCACCACCCACTTCATAGCCACTATCGATGACGTAACAGACATGCTTGACTTCGACTCCGACGACACCAACGGTATGGACGTCAGCACAGGGGATAATTTGGAACCACCGCCCACGGGGTGTTGGACTGCCACATCATCATATGATATATACATGGTGGGCACGCCTAAGGAGGACGATGGCGACAAAAAAGACACAATGGAGGATAAAACCCCCGGAGAAAAGCCAAAACAACGGCGCAGACGCCGCTCTAAGTCCATCCACAGTAAAAATAGCGATAACAGCACTAGAAAGATCGACACCCCAGTCAACTCCAAAGGCAACAACGACCATATGGACCCAGCAATGAAGCAGGATGTGCCAGGTCACACCGAACACAGCCCAGAGCAGACGCCCAATCACAGCGATCCCAAGGACCGAACTCATCAACCTGCCTCGGGAGAAGAGCACAGTCAGGACGACGATACATTCATCATCCTAGAAGAACGTTTGGAATGAGATAACCTCCAAAGAAGACTTATGGACACTGTGAGAAGCCTAAAGAAGCAGAAGCAAAGGCTTAAGGCCGCGCAGGAAATGCTCAACCGCAGATGGAATAAAGTGCTAGACACTGAAGAAAAATATGGTGACGATCGCCACACAAAGAGCTACCCAAAGCGCAAGCTGCTGACATAATTCGACGATGAGGCCATTCTGCCAGAAAAAAATACGGCCATTAGGCTGGACCAACCACTTCATGACCGCAATAGAGCAGCTACTGACGCCGCACATGATTTACGTGAGCTCCTGGACAAAAAGGTCGGCGCGACCAGGTCCATCTATGGATCTAGAGGACATGCTCCGGCGCAGGATTATGGTCACCAAAACGATCAGACTGATCGAATACCAGTTCAGAATCAACACCGAACACAACAACAGTCGACAGCATGCCACAACATGTCCAGATATAGAGGGGCTGTGCACCCTCTGTGCTTCACCGAAGAGGTACTAGATCATGAATTTCCACCGGGATTCAAACCCGTGAACATAGAGGCATACGATGGAACGACAGACCCCGGGGTCTGGATTGAGGATTTTATCCTTCATATCCACATGGATCGTGGGGACGACCTCCACGCCATCAAATACCTTCCCCTCAAGTTGAAGGGACCAGCTCGACACTGGTTGAAAAGCCTCCCCCGAAAATTCAATCGGAAGTTGGGAGGAACTTGAGGACGCTTTCAGGGCCAATTTTCAAGGGACATATGTCCAACCTCCGGACGCTAATGATTTGAGTCACATAATTCAACAGCCCGAAGAGTCCGCCCGTAAGCTTTGGAATAGATTTCTCACTAAGAAGAATCAAATTGTCGATTGTTCGGATGTCGAAGCCCTAGAGGCTTTCAAGCACAGTATTCGAGACGAGTGGCTCGCCAGACACCTTGGCCAAGAAAAGTTGAGGACGATGGTAGCCTTAACAAGCCTTATGACTCGCTTTTGCGCGGGTGAAGACAGCTGGTTGGCCCGTAGAGGCACCAGCGACCCAGGCACATCCAAAATTAGGGATGGCAACGGGAAGCCACGGCGCAACAAAAATAACCGTCAAAACAAGGAAGAAAGTCCGGACAAAACGGCAGTCAACGCCGGATTCAGGAGCTCTCGACCCGGTCAACAAAAGAAGCCATTTAACGGCAACAAAGAGGGACCGACCGGCATGAACAAAGTCCTGGATAGATTGTGCCAAATTCATGGCACCCCCGAAAAACCTGCAAACCACACTCACAGAGAATGTTGGGTCTTTAAGCAAGCCGGCAAGTTAAATGTCGAACACAAGGGAAGGGAAACACCAAGTGAAGATGAGGATGAGCCTCGCCAGCCGAACACTGGGGGACAGAAAAAATTCCCACCAGAGGTAAAAACAATAAACATGATCTACGCGACTCACATATCCAAGAGAAGGCACAAATGCATGCTCAGAGATGCATACGCTGTAGAGCCCGTCGCCCCCAAACTCAACCCCTGGTCGGCCTGCCCGATCACCTTTGATCATAGGGACTACCCAACTAGTATGCGGCATAGAGGATCAGCTGCCTTGGTGCTCGCCCCAATAATCGACAGTTACCATCTCACTCGTGTCCTCATGGACGGTGGAAGTAGTCTCAATCTAATATATCAGGACACTATCTGTAGGATGGGGATAGACCCATCCAGAATCAGCCAAAGTAACACCACCTTTGAAGCGGTGATACCAGGCATTGAGGCCCGCTGCAGGGGCTCCCTCGTATTAGAGGTGACATTCGGTTCTCCAGATAGCTTCAGAAGCGAAGAATTACTCTTCACCATCGCTCCCCTCCGAAGTGGTTATCATGCATTGCTCGGAAGAACGGCCTTCACTCGCTTCAACGCAGTACCGCACTACGCCTACCTTAAACTCAAGATGCTCGGTCCACATAGCGTCATCATCGCTAGCGGAAATACAGAGCATTCCTTACGTAGGGAAGAGTATGCGGCGGCTCTAGCAGCCGGACACTAAGCGGCCTCTCCTATCAAAACGCATATCGGTCGTTAAGACCACGAACACGGTTAGACGGGTCTGGCGCACCACTATCGGTAACAGCCCAGATAAACCTGAGTTGGGTGCTATACACATAATCCCATAGAGGGCACCAAGGGCTGCAAACATGCAATAAAGCCCACCTTTTTGACTTGACCTTATTAACAGGCCAATGTCTTACACTTCTACTATCCATTGATAATAACCAACTCTTCGCACGCTTACGTCATACTCTTTTACATGAGTTTTCCTTTCTACAGACACCATTCCCGCGATACCCTCCCAGAACACGGCACAACAGAGACAAAGGCGCAGACGTGCAGCAGGGCCCCGCTCAAAGGTTTCTCTTTAGATTAAGCCCCTGTGTAAATCTTCTTTATTGTCCCTTGTTGCTTGACATCCCATGGCTACTCAATACACCCACAGGGGATACTGGCGTTATTGGCATTTCGCCATGACAGACTAAGCATGAACCTGGAAATACAGGGTTCATAATCAAGGGCGCTACTCAGCCCAGTATATGTTATAAAGTCCGAATACCTTCGTGAGTGTTCGGCATCGCGAGTTTGGCCTTATATGCATCAGCTCCGAATCATGTCTTTGGTCAAATGTTTGGTTTGCCCGGCTCCTCGGTTTGCCGCCTTACGTTCCGTTTCTATCGGCTAAGGCGGCCAAAGGAGAACTACTGCGATTGTGCCCTGGTTATTCCGGATGAGCACCTCGGTAGAGAAAGCCGAAAACTGACTGTCATGATATAGCGAGAGACTGGTCAACCACTCGAGGACTCATCAGAATCGTTAGGATTCCTGCGCATTAACGAAGGACCGTTTCCCGGTCATGTACACACGCACCGGATGCACGCGAAGGTACCAGGGGCTAGATATTAGCCCCACCGTCAAACTCCTATGGCTAAGTGGAAGTGTTAAAGCTATATAGTCCTGTTGCCTAGTTCGACATGCGATCACCTCTTTAATGGACCAAGACGTTGGATAAAGTGTGATTACGCACATTTTTGTGAACACCCCCGCATTGTATGCGTGGGGGCTAAACCCAACGACTGCTAACTTTTAGGTTATTTATACATCAAACGGCCGCACAGGAGGCACAATAACACTTTCGGGCGAAAGTATAAACATAGCCTCTATAATTAAAATACAATTGTTTCTAAAACAGAATGATTTGTCACTCGAACATGACATTCTTCGAGCACTGAGCCTATATTAAACGAGCACCTTCTGTTACCTGCTCCAAGTAGTGCTCGGCCAGATCCTGGCTTCCCGCCGGATTCTAGGTTGCAATGATGGTGGCCTCCATATCTGCCCAATATGTTTTAACATGGGCAAGACCCATCCGCGCACCCTCTATGCACGCCGACCTCTTCATGGCATCGATTCGTGATACGGCGCCAAGGAATTGTTGCACTAAACCAAAATAACTATCCAGCTTCGGTCCCTTCGGCCATAGATGGTCTATTACAGACCTTGTTGCAAGACCGGACAACCTATGGAGCTCGGCCAAAACGGCCATCATTTCACTCAATGGCAACAGGCGCGTTGGAGCACTAAATTGCAACCAGAACAACCTTTTTACTTCACTATCTTTTTGATCCTCGAAAAACTTGGTCGCATCAGTCGTACTTTTTCCCAGATCCGCATATGCGTCTGCAGTGCTCCAGCGCTGATACAGAGGAGCGTACTTTGGATCTAGGAGCTTCATCCGCAACAAATAGGGCCTTCCAGCCGCAATTTCTCTGGCCTGTCGAAGCTCCTCCCACGCATCCCTTATTTTGGAATCCGTCTCCTTGGCCGCACCAAGGGCCTTCTTTAGGTCAGCCGACTTCGCCTGATTCTCCTTTTCAAGGAGCTCATACCGGCCGGCGGCGTTTTTCAGCTCCACAGCCATCTCGGCTATTTTATCTTTGCTTTGGCGATGAGCCGCCTGTTCGGCTCTCAATTCTTCGGCCGCCATTGGGGCAGCCGCATTGCTAGCCCAGGCTTGTTCCTTGGCTAGGGCAAGCTCCACCATTAGGGCCTCCACGACAGCAGCTCCACCTGCTGTCAAAGCATATCCCGTTAACATTATGCTCCGCTTACTATTTCCTATAAAACAAGGAAAACAGAGCACATACTCTGTGACTCGTTAAGCCGCTCGTTCACGAGCGTGATGTCAGCGTCCACAACTTCAATCTGTCGCCTCATTTCGGCGACTTCAATGGTCCGGTCGGCCGCTGGACCGTTAGCCACCTGCGCATGAATGTAGTCTGATCATTACTCAAGAGTGTGATCCTCCGTTTGTCGCCTAGGGCTGGCAACCAGAGTCTCAGGCGCTACTATCTATAAGGAGCACACCTAGCGCGTGGGCCACAACCAAAAAATTATGTATTTCATTATATACCTCAAAGCCTTTGAGCAAGCTTGTAAAAGCTTCATTCAACCCGCTTGTGGCGGATGAAATCTTCTCAAGCTCCATGCTCATTAATGAATGGTGATCCTCCGAGAGAGCAGCTTGCTCCAGAAGGCCCGTCGGCGTGTCTGGTCAGTCGCTGAACTATGTCGGGCCCTTCTTATTGCCCCCCGTGGGAGCCGAACACTCCAGGCTCAGGGTGGCCGAAGTATTAGCTTCTGGCCTCGGCGAATCCGGACTCCTCCGTGACGACACCTCGGGGTCGCCTGCCCCATGAGGCGGAGAGGCGGGTGGGGTTTCACCCTCCATCAACTCCGGAAGAAGATCCCCCCGCAGATGAACTCTGTCGAGAAGAGCTGCTAGCCGGACTGCAAAGAAGGGATCCTGGTTATTGTTCTCGGAGGAGGAAGTAGTACCTTTGTATTTATGATTAACTTACAGCTCGGCTGAGGGCTGGCCCATTTGCGGGCATGGCGCGGTGAGGACGCCCTCCATGGCAGGGCCCCCTGGTGAAGTTTTCTTCCCTTGTCTAGGCACCTCCATCTCCAAGTCTTCGAAGGCGGCCCTCTTCTTCCCGTGAGGGGAGGAGACCGTAGATTCCCCTCCCCGACTATCCTCCTCCGTAGAGATAGTAATTCCCCCGGTTTGGATGTGCAATGTGTGAACCTCTGCTTCTCTGTTCTTCCCTTCGTCTTTCCCCGAGGGCACTTGACTTAGCACACGACTAAGCATCCTGGCTATGATAAATATAAACAAAGTGTTCGGTTTCCAGGTTACTTACTTGGGTATCTGGGCGGTTGCAGGTCAGGCCCGCATCCTCGGTGGTGTCCGGACACTTTACTTGTTGTCCGAAGAATAACTTACACATCCCTTCGAGCGTCATGCTGAAGAAGTGCTGAATAGTTCGTGGACCTTCTCGGTTGAACTCGCACATCTGGAGAGGCCGACGTTTGCATGGCAAGATCCGTCGGACTAGCATTACCTGAATTGCGCTGACAAGACTAATGTCCCTCTCAAGAAGCTCCCAAGTGCGGCTCTGCAATGTCGGTACATCATTAGCAGGTCCCCAATCTGGTCCCACGTTGGCCCACGACGCCAGTTGAGGCGGAGGGCCCGAGCGGAAGTCGGGGGCAGCCACCCACTTTGTGCCTTTGGGAGCCGTGACGTAGAACCACCTCCGCTGCGATAGATTGGACACCTCCGGGAAGAAGCCCTCTGGCCATGGGGCGTCGGCGTTTCTGCTTATCGCAGCGCCTCCACACTCCGCGTGTCTCCCCTAGATCACCTTCGGCTTTACATTGAAGGTCTTGAGCCATAAGCCGAAGTGCGGGGTGATGTGGAGGAAGGCGTCGCACACGACGATAAACGACAAGATGTGAAGGATGGAGTCTGGAGCTAGATCATGAAAATCTAGCCCGTAATAGAACATGAGCCCTCTCACAAAGGGATCAAGGGTGAAGCCTAAGCCACGGAGGAAGTGAGAAACAAATACGATGCTCTCGTTGGGCTCGAGAGTAGGGATGACCTGCCCTGGAGCAGGAAGCTTGTGCTTAATGTCGGCGGTCAGATATCTAACCTCCCTAAGCTTCGCAATGTCCTCCTCCTTGACAAAGGAGGCCATCCACCGGCCTTGAAGGTTGGATCTGGACATGATTAAAGAACCGAAGTGCCTAAGCTTGGGCTTCGGGTGTTGGAGCTCGAGATGCGGAAAGGCGCAAGCGTGGTAGGAAAGAGGGATAGGCCTCGGCCCCTCTATAAAGGGGTGAATATCAAGCGTCCTCAACGTAACCGCTTAGGACTTTCCTAAAGACACGGAGTCATACCACCAGGCGTCGTGGGGTTTTCCGCACCCGTATTGATGGAGGATCCCGCAATAAGGGGCACACGATCTCTGCTTCGACAAGGCGTGCCAATAAAACCGCCTCGCAATGCGTGTCGAGGTAGGCTGAGAAAAACCGGTTCGTATTGAGCCAGGACGCGGCGTAAGGGCACACCGTAAAAAAATTGTCAGCAGATTAGATTTGTAAAGTGTTATGCTCTCTACGGTGATGTGCGGAAATTATCTCACAGAGCCGGACACAATCCTTAATCTACCTTGGAGTATTCGGAGATGGAACCCGCCTTGCAATGCCGAAGACAATCTGCGCGCTGGACTCATCGTCATTGAAGCCTGGTTCAGGGACTACTGAAGGAGTCCTGGATAAGGGGGTATCCGGACAGCCGGACTATATACTTTGACCGGACTATTGGACCGTGAAGATACAAGACTGAAGACTTCGTCCCGTGTCCAGATGGGACTCTCCTTTGCGTGGAAGACAAGCTTGGCGATCCGGATATTAGATCTCCTTCTTTGTAACCGACTCTGTGTAACTGTACCCTCCTCCGGTGTTTATATAAACCGGAGGGTTTAGTCCGTATGACAACAACAATCATAATCATCATAGGCTAGCTTCTAGGGTTTAGCCTCTACGATCTCGTGGTAGATCAACTCTTGTAATACTCATATCATCAAGATCAATCAAGTAGGAAGTAGGGTATTACCTCCATCGAGAGGGCCCGAACCTGGGTAAAACATCGTGTCCCCTGCCTCCTGTTACCATTAGCCTTAGACGCACAGTTCGGGAACCCCTACCCGAGATCCGCCGGTTTTGACATCGACACTCATTTCCAGTATTAGTTTACTTACGACCCGTTACTGTCATTTTTTGCTTGTGGGCCAACTTCAGCCCATCGTTATAGTCGCCCCGTTTGTGGTCTGTTAATACATTGTGTCGTTTTCATAGCATCATCAAATACGGCCTATTAACGATGGCCCGTTATGGTCGGCCCATGAACTCTAGCCGATTTATGGCCATAATGCGGTCTGTTTGGCCCATGTTTGGCAAATCGATCATACGGCCCATATAAGGCCCATTGATGATACAACCCGTAGAAGTCCCATTGTTTCTACGGCCCGTAGAATGCCCATTGTTTCTATGGCCCGTAGAAGGCCCACTGTTTCTACGGCCTGTAGGAGGCCCAGTGTCACTACAGTAAATATTAGCCCATGGTTATTGTGGCCTAGTTTTAAAAAATAGGTTATTGCAGCCACTAGCAAACCGCGGAAAAAGAGCTGCAATGACTACAAGCAAACAAATAAACAAGACAACAAGGAAATAAATAAGCAAGCAACTAACGCTAGGCTATCACAACTATTACACATATTACATCCACTGGGCATCAAAGTTCGCCACCAGTGCAAATATAGGGAACAAAGCAGCATATCATATACACTGGTTGTCAAAGTTGGCGACCAGCGCAAATAAACGCCGCAGCAAAACAAATCCAGAACTGAAACAACTTCAGAAGATCTCAAGAAACAATATCCTCGGTACCCATAATGCTGGCAAGATGCTTAGCAAGCTTATTAACTTCCTCTTGTTTGGCTCTTAAATCCTCCAGCGCTTGTTGTTGCACCAGGAAATATGCATCTGAATTCTGCAGGGACTTCCTCAGTCCTTCAGCTTCCTATCGCAGCACATCTGATTGATTTCTTTCAACTTGAAGTTGAGACTCAAGAAGACGAACTAATTCAGGCAGCAAGTTCGAAGAACTTGTGCCAGCAGTAGTGGCCAGTAACTCGAACACTACATCAAGACATGACTTTTGGGTTCTCTCACTATCGTCAAGATAGTTTTTATCAGCTTTCTTGGAGACCAACAGGGATGTCTCACTATCTTGAACCTTATCTGCATTACTTCCTTTACCATTGCATAACACGGTACTGTTCTCCAATATTTTGTCCGCATTCTAAAAGAGAAACAAGCAGACACATCACAGGTTTACCATGTTGAATATGAAACTCATTTTGGTAAATGAGTTCAGTAGTAAAGTGGATAGGATAACAACATGAAACAAACATATGTCTATGTACCATGGTCACTTTATGGTCTATATCATTCTAGTTTTTGTTGCCAAATCAAGATAGAGACACAGCTCAAATAATATTTGTTCAAGACAAAGGAGAATAGACAGAATATAAGTGTGGGAAACTATAGAGCAATAACAACACTTTTAATGTGCATGACATGAGAACATAACTGTTTATTCAATTGAAACTGAAATAAACATAGAGCAGGTTACAACAGCAAACCAGATAAAGAAACAGGTTTGAAACATACCTATTGCGCCATTGGATTTTCAATTCCATCCTTCAAATTTGAAAATAGTTGGTATGAGTAAATACAGTAATGCAAGAGCAAAGGAGTATGAACCATAGCTACAGAACCTGACCTGAGAACAAAACTTCTTCTCCTTTAAGTGTTGAGTTGGGATTCAGAGTGGTGGTCCTCGTGCTTTGGGCACTGCAGTTCCCTTACTAACTGCTTGTGTTTTGGGTACTCTGTGGTGGAGACGGTGCCGTGTCAACTGGAACTGGGTTACTATCTGCCAGGATTGGGGTTAGAAGGGGTGTAGCTGGTTCTCTATCCAACTGGGTAAGGGTACAATCTGCGAGAGTCTGGGTTATGTGTGGAGGATCTGGTCCTTGGGCAAGTGCAACCGTGGTTCTATCTGCATCAACTGGTAGCACTATCTTTTTTGAAGACCGTGTTGTTACTCCCTTAGGTACTGCCATCACCCTCTCCAATTCAAATGGCTGATAAACAAGAAAATTAATTGAAAGTATAGACATTGTATGATAGACAGGTTGTCGGTGTACTAGAATAGGGGTACCCTAGTATCCCGAACTTGTGCACGGGCAGTTGCAGCGCCCCGCGGCAAGGCTTGCCGGGTGACCGCCAAGGTCCTCCGTGGTTCCTTTGGAGCCGTTCAAGAACAAAGTATTTAAGCCAAGGAGACAAGGCCCCGGCAAGAGGAGCTTGCCGGGAAGGCCAATCAAGGCATCACAAGGAACTTGCCGTGACGCGCCGCGCGTCCCGGCAAGGCCCGGTGAGCGACAAGCTTCCGGGCGCGGCAAGACAACGGCCGCGGCAAGGCGCTTGCCGCGGCAGGCGGCCACTCTGTACCCGCGCTCCAGCACATCCACCAACGTGTCGCCTTGGGGCCTTTCCAGGCACGCATGGCGAGAGGCTGTGCAGCCAGCGGTGCGCGGTGGCATGCGACGCTGACAAGATTGCCATCGTGGCAAGCGGTGGTGCCCCTGACGGTCCTTTTTTGCACTGTTTGGGCGACGCGGACGGGCATTTAATGCCCTTGTCCTCTGCCGTCAGGGTTAGGTAGGATGTACTGTGGAAGTCACTGTACCAACCACTCCTCTTTTTCCATTTTTACCCTTGCCTACGTTGCCACCTGTCGGTGACCCCTTGAGCATATAAAAGGAGGCCCATGCGCAATGTAGAAGGGGGTTCGGTTCGAAACCAGAAAACACTCACGCTCGGTCTCAAGTGTGTTGTAGCACTCAGCACTCCTGAGCAAGAACTCAATACAATCAGACAAGCAGCAGTAGGAGTGTTATCTCTCCGGAGAGCTCCGAAGCTGGGTAAACTGCTCGTGTGTTTCGCCTCGATCTGCTCTTTGGGCGATCTCCGCCCCCCGCCGAACCGAAAGGGGCTCGGTCCGTCGGCCCCATAGGTGTTCGTGGATCAGTTTCCCCGACACAGGTGCAATGGATAGTGGGGAATAAAAGAGGGCATGAAATAATTCATATTTATGTTGTCTAACCAAACAGGATAGCATGACACAATTTCACATATATGATGGCTAACTAAATAGGATAGCATGACACAATTTCACATTATGACGGCTAACTAAAAAAGATGGAAAGACGTAGTTCAAAATATGATGACTATGTAAACATGATGACATGATATAACTATATAATGTGTTTATTAAATAGGTTGGCACGCCATAATTCACATACATTCACCGGTAGAATGCCATAATTCAAAGTATGATGACTGTAAACAAGACGAGATGATATAACTATATGATGTCTTTATTAAATGGGTTGCCATGCCATAATTCAGACAGATGGTGTGTATGTACTATGTAAACATGATGACATGATATAATTCTAATATATGATTTATATAGTAAGCAAGTAAGCAGATGGCAATCCATATATGATTTAAAAACTAAGCAATGCAAGACAACATGCATGACATGGGTAATATAACCCTGCCAAGTTCGAGCATAGACCTCAAGGGGGAAATAGGACTGGTCATCAGTCTCTGAATCCTCCTCTGAGGAGCTTTCATAACCAGCAAGATGTCTGCTTCAGCAGGTAGCATTGTCTACTCTAAATACCTTGTTTTCACTCCAGATACTTCCATCACCGCTTCAAATGGCTGATGCACAGGAAGAGTAGTTGAATATACAAACATTGTTGACAAATGGAACACGTAATACAAAAAATGATAGCATGATATAATTCACATACATGATGATTTGCTAAACAGCATGGCATTGCATAATTCACTTATATAATGCCTTTGCAACAAGATAGCATTGTAAAATTCACATATATAATGTCTTGCAACAAGATGGCAATGCATAATTCACATATATGGTAATTAGACACTGAACATGTGGCATTCACACAAAGCATGCCTAAACTAATCAAATGACGTAGCAATGCAAGACACCATACGCACGATATGAGCAACATAACCCTGCCAAGTTAGAGCATACATCTCGCGGGGGGGGGGGATAGGACTGGTCATATGTCTTTGAATCCTCCTCTGAGGAGCTATCCGTAACCAGCGAGATATACGCTTCGTCAGATAGCACAGTCTGCTCTGAAGACCTTGTTTTCACTCCAGAATTTGCCATCACCGTGTCAAATGGTTGATGCACACGAAGAGCAGTTGAATGTACTAACATTGTTTACAAATGTAATATGTAATGAAAAAAAGGATGGCCTGATATAATTTACATATAAGATGACTGGCTGAGTAGAATGGCATTGCAAAATTTACATATATGATGCCTGGCTAAACAAGATGGCGTTGCATAATTCACATAAACGATTAATAAACTAAACAGATGGCAATTGCACAAAGAATATCTAAACTAAGCAGATGACATATTTGATGTATAAAGTAAGCAATGCAAGGCATCATATGCATGATATAACCAACATCAGCATGCCAAGTTAGAGCGAAGACCTCAGGGGGTAAATAGGAGTTGTCTTCTCCTTTTGAATCCCCCTCAGAACAGATATCTTCCTCTCCATTACAATCCGAAATGAGTGGAGGGGGGCTGCCTTTGCGCCTACCATGGAGCGACGTCTGCATGAAATTTTATTGCCACGCAAGGCTCGTCTCTTTTGCTCTACATGTTCAGTTCCATTGTTTACAATAACTGTCATGCATAGGAATAAAACATAGTGAGGTTATGTAAGGAGTGCATGCAGAAATTCAGAGTGATGGTAGTAACCTATGGATAGACCCAAAACCAATAATAGCAGCCAGATAAGGGCTTCAGTTAAAAAAATACAGATAATGGCTTCTTTACTGTTTGTTTCCCACCCAACATGAAACTCATAGTAGATACCGGAGATTAACCAGATAGTAGATAGATACTATTGATTGCGGCCCTGATATGTACCCCACAACCATTTAAAAACTCAAGTTTGACCATTAGTTTGGAGTTGACTCAGAGTCTAATCGGTGAACAGGACGACGATGTAGCATGTAATATTAAGTGATGCATAACATAAGCAGACACGAAAGAGTGCGACCTCTCTTGCGGACCCGTGTAGTCCTCGAGGTCATCTGCTCAGTTGATGATGGTAATGTTGTTTTCATGGCTGCTGGCGGTGGGGAAGAAGATCTGAGGCAGCGAAAGACAGTCTGGAGGCCAGATCCCTGATGTGCTCGACCCTTCTGTCGTTGGAGCAGTTGAGCTGGGGTGGACTACGACGCAGTAGGAGCGGGACAAATCACGCAAGGTTTTCTTTGATAACTATCTGTAAGAGAAGTAATTCTGTAAGGGCTCATTTGAATTGGACGATTCCAACAATGCAGGGATAGGAAATAGACAGGAATAGGATAGGAATGCACGTGCAAAACAGAGAATTTAAAAACACAGGATTTCTGCCAATCTGGGTGTTTGATTCACAACAATTGGAAGATCACATGATGCAAAGAAGCATGGTGAGATTAAGTCAAACTACAAGAAAATGTACGGTTATAATGCTATTATGCTACTATCTCTTAGTCTTGTGCTTTATGAATAGGAATTTGAAAAGGAGGACAAGTGAAAATTAAAATTCCTACGTTTTTTCTTTCAAGGAGACACTAAAGGAACAAATCCTACAGTTTTCCTTTGCTCCATTCCTTCGAACCAAATTCATGAATAGTTGTACCATAGGAAACTTCCCAATTCCTATGTTTTTCATTCACTTTTCCTTTCAAGCATTGGCGATTCTGGTAGGCAGGCTTGATCAAGGAAAATCCTACACTACAAAAATGTTTTTGTGCTACTTCTATTACTTTGGACCCAGGCCACTGCCCTACTAGCTCAACTCCCAGGGCCATCGACAAATGCACAACTCAAACGCGCAGAGATAAATAATGATGGCGTTCCAGAGAGTCCATCACGGAAAGCTAAGTTGCCTGGTACCTGACTGCTTGTCATATAGTAGGATAAAATAATCGTATATCCTGTTACTACGTGTGCTCAGTGGACAATATATATAACATGTAGAGTAAAAAAGAGATGCAACAAGTGTACAACCTCTTTGGCGAAGCCATGTTGATCTCAGCATGATTGGGTTGGCCGGTGAGGATGCTCCGGCTGACTTGGCTGTCGGAGGAGTGGAAGAAGATCTTAGGCGTCTGGAGATGGAGCCCAAGGTACTGCTCCACTGTGATGGAGGGTTTCGTCGTTGGAGCAGCTCCGGTGAGTTGTACGACGCCGAGGCTGAAGCAGGACAAGAGAGACAACGTTAAACTAAGTGGAATTCTAATAGCATCTCCAATACATGACGTAAAATACATAACCACAAAGTGCTAGATAAAATACATAAGCCGCTCATCTCTGAACTTAACTGTCGAAACTGAATTTAACTGTCGAAACTGAACTTAACTATCAAAACTGAACTTAACTGTCGAAACTGAATTTTGCTGTCGAAACTGAATTTTGCTGTCGAAACTAAACGCACTAGCAAGGTGAGGCTACATGTCGGTCGACTGACTTTTTCATCTCTGGTCAGTCGATTTTGCAGTCGTTGGATATGAAATCAAGGGCCCGCAGTTCATCTACAACCTCCACCCCCCTGAGCCGCCAGCCACCACCGGCCAAACAGCAGCCCCCCATGCCCGCGGCCGGCGGTGCGCCGCCCCGCCCTCCTCGAAAACACTCCCCACCGCCGGTCCGCTGCCGCCCCAGCCATCCCTCTAGCCCCACCCCCCCCCCCCCCCGTGCCGAGCTTTTTCTCCGGCGATCCCCACGCCACCGCCAGCGACCACCGCCCCCACCCTAAACCCTAAGATAGATAGTGGGGTACCTCTTCGGCGAGCCCCCCTCCCTGCTACGGCTGGTTCTTCCTTCACCCCGGCGAGCCCCCCCCCCACCCCCTGAAAATCGATTGACCCAATAGTTGATTCAGTCGACTGAAGTGTAGCTAAATCGGAGCAGCATCGCAAGCAAGAGCAAGAGCGAGAGCAGCATCACAAGCAAGAGCAATAGCAAGAGCAGACCAGGCAGGGGACCGAGAGCAACAGCAGAGCAGCAGCGCGAGCGAGAGCTAAAGCAGCAGCAGATCCTACTGATGTGGACGTCGCCACTGAGGGAGCGACGCCATGGAGGAAGTGGTCGGCGACGCCGCCGTGGATGGAGCCGCACTGTGTCGACTCGGGAAAGAGCACCGACAGAATCGTGAGATCAGATCAAGAAGAAAATGCGGCGATTAGTGTACAACCTCTTTGGTGGCATCGATTAGGCCGCAGCTTCATCCGAGGAAACAATGATGATGATGCTTTTCCAGTGGTGCAGGTGAAGACGGCGGTGTGGGAAGGGAGGTGGCGCAAAAGACGAGGGGAACATCGGGGCAGCTCCTTGGAGGTGGAGGACGGGGTGGCTGAACCGGCAGGACGACGAGATCGACGAAGGATCTTCATCCGGTATGGTGGATGAGCGATTTCGAGGTGTTGCTATGGACGACGTCGTCGGGGAAGAGGCTCTAGCTGGGTGGCAGACGGAGCAGGGTGTGGGGCTTCGTCGCGGGTTTTCGCGGCCTCAGTGTACGAATGGGTGCGCAGATGGGATGGCAGTGGGGAACCCTGGCTTAGGGACGCGCTTGTCCGAAATGTGGGGTTAGTTACAAAAGTACCCCCACCGATATGAGGCGGGTCTTTCGGTTAAGGGCTACCACGGGAATTTCGCGTGTCGGGATTTCACAGGAGGTGGCAGTTTTCGCGCATTTTGTAATTTCAGAATAGCAAGGCGTGAGTTGAGATGGAGGGAGTTGTCGGAGCATGACGAGACAAAGATATATCTTAAATATTTCGGGATAACAAATCACGGGTTGAAATTTCCGGACAAGCCTAACGTGTACTGTACCAAATCAATACCCACTACAAATGTCATTCAAAACTTTGAATTCATGTTATGTTCAATTAAAATATTTCGCTACGTGTATAATGCATGCGACCTACTACTCAAATGAATGTTTTAGTGCATTCCAAACATATATACGACCGCTTCAATATGAACTATATTTGAATTTGTTTCTCTATTTGAATAAGATCTATAGTAATGATTGTTGTGAAGTCAAAGCATTTGAATTCGTTTCTCTGTTTTAATAAGATCTACAATCATTATTATTGTCAAGTTAAACCATCGTTTGTGTATTATCTTCACAGCACACCACATGATTAGTCTCGAGTTACATATGAACTATGTGTACTATATGAACTCGAACTCGATTTTTTGAATCCACTTTATGTTGATTTCAAATCACATTACATTTCTAGCTCTAGCTAGATCTTCATAATCTAAACCATGTCTCATATGTATAATGTGTTTATCACATTATGTATGGTGCCCCGCCCCCTACGCCTACAAGTATTTAGATGTGAGTTGCAAACACCACATATTACCACAAATTCAAATAAAATGTGAGAATGTTCGATATATAGTATTGTTTTGGATTGTTTGATATTTAGTTGTAAGCTGCAAACGCCACACATTATCACAAATTCAAATAAAATGTGAGATTGTTTGATGTATAGTATATTTTAGATTGTTTGACATTTAGCTGTGAGTTGCAAACGCCATGCATTATCACATTATGGTATAACGTGTGCACAGCACGTGTATCACCGCTATATTCATGCATGCATATGTTTAAAACACTATGATCTCCTATTCAAATATATGAATCTGCTTTCATATCAAATTATGATCTTTGTTAGTCTCTTACACCCACACAATCCTCTAACCTTTGTAGCTACCCTGAACTTCCTCTCGTGCATGTACACGCCGTCCTTGCCCTCCCCCTCCCTCGGCATTCTATCCACCGGGCACATTCATTTTTTTTCTTTATGTCGTTCTCCCAGAGTCTCCACAACTCCTTTCCGACACACACCAATCGATAAACCTCTCCAACGATGCCTCCCTACAACATACACACGCACCTTCAATCTCCATCTTTATGTGTCCTTGCCTTGTGTCTCTCATACGGTCACACACACGTGTAAACTCTCGCCCCTCTTTTCATCGATCTCACAACCGCACACTCCTCCCCCTATCTAGGTAGTAGCTGGGCCTCTCGCACCACCTCCTAGCTCCATTCTCTCTCTCTATCTGTCTCGCTGGGCCTTATTTGCCTCTAACAAATGGACGTACACCGACCGATCTCTCGCTATACATACAGCTAGCTAGGTCCTTATAACTCGTTTTTACCCACACGTCGATCGATCTACCTCATTAGTTATGTCTCTCCCTTCCTCCGACAAACAATAATTGATCTACCGATCTAGTTAGGTTTGCTTACCGAACACATGGTTCCCCTTCATCATCCATGGATGCGTCCCGACAGATCTATCACGCACAAGCATACACAGAAACACATCCCCACTCTTGTTGATAACATTGCAGTTCCACCCTCAGTTTGTCTAGTAGGCCTCTCCCACCATCTTCGAGAAGCAACTCCATCACCCATCCAGCACTCTACCCCTCTCCCTCCCTCTCTCTCTCCTCTCTCTCTCTCTATCCCATCATATTTCCCGTCCTTCAGTTATCTATGGATGTCGACCGATATCCCTCAAGACATAGTCGTGTCTCTCCTTCTCAACACATATACGAGTCATTCTACCTCTATAGTTAGGCCTCTGCCTACCCCTCCCCCCACCCCCCACACACATCGATACATTGAGCGCTCTAGTCATGTCTCCCTGCCACACACAAACTTGACATGTGCCCTCTGACGTTCTGGTAGGTTAGCCGCCCTATATCTTTGACTTGCACACACACACAATCTCGATGGCTCTCTTCATCGATCTCGCACCCACCCACTTGATCCTCTCTTCGACTCTATCGATATCTATGACCCCTCCCTCTCTTCTCATGGATTGCCCGACCCTCTATATATGATATGGATAGGCCTCCATTTCAAACACATTGCATGCAAATTTTTGTTTGAGATGTCATCAACACATATTCCCACAAATACATTCACGAAATCAAACCCCCACCCCACCCCACCCCCCACCCCAAAACAAAAAACACTCACGAACGCAGTTTGTATCTCTCACACACACCCACGTAGGTGGGGGGCATGCACGAAGAGAATAGGTGCATGCACGGCGCACGTACTCCCATATCTTTCCCAACAACACCCGTGCGGGTACACAGTGGAGCTCATTTCTGTACGAAAAAGGCAGCCCACGTGGTAATTTGGCATGTGTACTAGTTGTCCACTTGGTGGAGGGAGGGTCGTCTACCATGGGTGCACAAACAAATTGCGACTTGACACGTTATGTAAAAAAAGAGGCAAACCATGTGGGGCCTACCTTAGAGGCAAGGCTCTATGCACGGGAGTACATTTGATGTATCCCGTCGACTCGCAGAACGAGGAGAAGCTTGCTTAGTACGCCGTCTCCCCCGCCCATGGGCGCGGTGGCTCGCAAGATGAGGTGAAGCTTGCTTAGTACTGTTCGCCTTACACCCGCTCCCTCGCACATGCGCGCGGTGGCTCACAGGACGAGGAGAAAAATTTACTGCTCCCTCCGTTTACTCCTCGTCCATACTACCTTCATTATAGAGATTATATCATATTGTTTGTAATATATATGTCCTTTAGTAGATTTCAATATGAACTACTAGTACATACTCCAAACACTGATGTATACAGACGTATTTTAGAGTGTAGATTCATTCATTTTGCTCCGTATGTAGCACTCTCCCTCGCCCCTCGACCCTTGCCCACATGGTGGACGTGCAGCAATTCATTTGTCTCATATAGCCAGAACGATATACACTGCACTACCATTATTGCTTGACTTCCCGAAGAGGCGAAGAGCCAATCACAAGGTTAATATTTTGGAGATGCCAAGTGCAAGGTTATAGGAGAATGAGTAGTAGGTGTCGTGTCATTTATAAATAAAGTTTTTTTCCTTCAGTGGCACGTACGCAATATGATAGGTTCATATGGAGAGAAAAGGAAATTGCTCCACTATATACATAGTCAGGACGGGCCAGCCTACACGGTTGCTTGCTGGGGTTGCTCTCTTTAGACTCTCTCACACAAAACGACTGTGGCCACATCTCTAACATCCCGGTGGATGTGGAAGGGGTGGATGCTCAGTGTGCACCGTCGCCGACAGCGAAAACCCACTGTTGGCACGTCCCGATCAAGCGTCACTGCCATTTGTCGGTGTCAAAACCGGTGGATCTAGGGTAGGGGGTCCCGATCTGTGCATCAAGGCTGATGGTAACAGGAAGTAAGGGACACAGATGTTTACCCAGGTTCGGGCCCTCTCGATGGAGGTAAAACCCTACTTCCTTCTTGATTAATATTGATGATATGGGTAGTACAAGAGTAGATCTACCACGAGATCGTAGAGGCTAAACCCTAGAAGCTAGCCTATGATGGTATGACTGTAATTGTGATCGGCCTACTAAGGACCAACCTCTCCGGTTTATATAGACACCGGAGAGGGCTAGGGTTTACATGGAGTCGGTTACAAGAAAGGAAAAGCAATATCCGGATCGCCAAGCTTGCCTTCCACGCCAAGGAGAGTCCCATCCGGACATGGGCTGAAGTCTTGAGTCTTGTATCTTCACGCTTCAATAGTCCGGACGTTGTACACAGTCCGGTTGTACGGATACCCCCTAATCCAGGACTCCCTCAGTAGCCCCTGAACCAAGCTTCAATGACGATGAGTCCGACATGCAGTATTATCTTCGGCATTGCAAGGCGGGTTCCATCTCCGAATACTCCAAAGTACTTGTTACGACGAATAGTGTCCGGCCTCCAATCAATGTTTGCTCCTTTGCTTCAGTGCCTCAATAATGACCACCTCCATGTGTCGAGCCAATGCGAGGAGCCGAGGCATTTTTGCATTTGACACCCTCGATCCTCCGGGCTGACCGCCTATTTGAATGGACGGGGATTCTCAGATCCAAACCTCACCCACTCTCCCCGAGCGAGCATCCCATAAAGCACTCCGCGAAAAACCATTCCAACATGGCCGGCCTTCACAGCTCTTATGCTTGCCCTCCTCGCTCTAAGTCAGCGGATTGGGGAGAGTGTTTAGTTCCTCATAGCCGTTTGATAAAGCTACAAACCCAAGGGTTTCTCCCATCGGTGTTCATGGTCCCCGTCCGAGCCGGAATAGCTACTTATGATGGAGGGGAACAAGCAGAGGGATCCCCAAAACCATCTCTAGAGGAGCGCATATGCCTCATCCCGCGTCTGCTAAGGGGCGTCGGGTTTCCTATCCACCCGTTCCTTTGCGGGCTCCTGGAGTTCTACGGCCTCCAGTTGCACGACCTCACCCCTGCCTCCATTCTGCACATAGCGGGGTACGTCGCACTTTGCGAGCTATTTTTAGGCTGCGAACCTCACTTCGGGTTATGGAGGAAGCTCTTCTGCCTTGTTCCCCGCGCCCAGGGCGAATCCCTATGCCAAGTGGGTGGGACCGAAGTATGGCATATTGCGGAGACCGGATACCTGTCTGGCACTCCTGAGAAGGCACCAGAAAACTAGCTTTTAGAATGGTTCTACGTTGATGATGTTCCCCTTCCGGATCCAGTCCGGACAAGTCTCCCCCAGTTCAGTAACGCCCCGCCGAAGGCACGCCTAAGCTGGCGCCCCCGGGTCCCTCAAGAAGAGTATACGAGGGAAATACACTTCCTGATGAACAGGATAAAGTTACTGGCCAAATCCGGACTAACGATAGTCGAGGTCATGGAGATATGCATAAGGCGGGGAGTGCAACCGCTTCAATATCGGGGGAAGCCCATGTGGCACTTCAACGGGGAAGACGACGCCACCCGCTGCCGTCGTAAGGGTCCGGACTCCGCCAATGCTTTGACAAGGATATTGTCTGATTTATACAAAGGAGAAGAGGAGTAATTCCTTCACATTAAAACGCGGGACGGATTCTCCATGTACAAACCCCAGAGTGGGTAAGTTGCCATTCTTTTCCCTGCTTCACTTACTTTAGCGTCCTTCTGTTAAGATTACTTGCATCAATGCTTCCAAGCAGGAACTGAGGAGGGCCGTAGAAGGAATCTTCAGCCCCTCCCCGCAACCAGAGGACCCCGGAAGGGCCCTAGATCTGGGACTCAAAGAAGATCCAGATATCACTGTGGAGCTTGTCAACGGGGTATTTTATCAAGCGAGCTGGGATGGCGCCTTAGTGGCCATTACGGCCGACTATCCTGGACTGCTCCCTGCGTCGCGTGTAAGCCGAACTAAAAACCCTCCTCCGAAGAGCACTCCCCTCAGGTATTATGATTTACCCTCGAGGCATCGTACTATTTGCAGAGACGATGGTCGGAGCAAGGGACTGAGCCCCTAGGGACTCGTCAACCACGGGCGTCCGGATCGGGCAGGCTCAAGAGGAAGGCGGTGAGGGTTGACACACCGCTGCAGAGGTAAAGTAATAACCTGTCCTGCGATTATAGAATTTGAAATATGACAGCGCCCTTTGTGTCTGGCAGGAAGAGGAACAGCCAGACTATTTTCGAGGATCCCGCCAATCACGCCTACACCAGCCGGGTTCCAGAACCGGCTTCGAGGGCGGAGGCGGACACGGGGCGAGTACCGCATAGTTCCACGACGGAGGATGCGTATATGTGTTTGACCACGAACTCCGAAGTGGAGAGCGCCATGAATCACCGGCGCCGGAGGGCCGTGCTTTGGAACAACATCTTTTCCAAAGAGGCTTTTAATGCCTTCAGTTCGGCGGACGCATACGTCTGAGATGCTCGAGGCAGGCTTGCCCAAGCGATGAACCAGTATACCAAAGATATACGGGTAAGAAATTTTTGATAAGTATGTATAGCAGTAGCCCCTGAGACTTGGAATAGTTGGGACAACTGTTTGAAGGATCAATATATGCACAGGTCCTTGTGGACAAGAATGAACAATTGGCTCGGGAGCTGGAGGCATGTAAGGCCGAGCTGATGGACGCGGTTGCTAAGATAGAGGAATCCCAGAAGCTCCCCTCTGGTAGTATTTGTCTCAATTGTACGCAGATGTACCAGTTAGTAAATGGCTGGTGTGATTAGTCTAACAGAAATTTCTGCAGACAATCCCGGGGTGAATCCGGAGGGCGTAACGGATGATGACTCGCATCTCAAAAGGGAGCTAAAGGCTGGCGAGCGCATCCTTACGCAAGTGACGCAAGAGAAGAACAAGCTACAATATGCCAATATTTGGCTGGACGTGGAATTAAAGGACGTCCGTGCTCAACTGGCGGCCTCCGTGAAGGAGAACAAAAGGCTTTGGCATGGCATTTATGGTATGTGTTCAAACGAACTGTATGATAGTTCGGCGAGGAAGTATGTTGAAAGGATTTATCTTGCAGGAATGTTAATAGGTCACCCTGAAGAGGAGATGCCCGCATCTGCAAGTGATTTGCTGCAAGAACTTTCACAGTTGCACGAGCGCACTTGGCGGGTGATGCACGGTGTTGCTCAGGCCTTGTGGCCATCAAGCCTCCTGCCGAATGGCATGGGGGAGTTTACGGACCTGCTTCAAGGAGCCCTGCGGCGCTTCCGTCCGTGGAAGATATCAGCCTACCGGCAAGGTGCGAGAGAAGCCTGGGCGATGGTGAAGACGCGCTACACCAAGCTGCACCCGAACCATATGGCCGAAGTAGGACCGGCGGGGCCCGATGGGCAAGAAATTGCCGTGAGTCTGGTATATGACCAGGTAGCGTTAGCCGCTAAGTATTCTCAATAGGATTGTAGGCTAGATAGCCTGTTAGATGGTATAGAGGAGGAATATAGTCAGTCCCAGTGACTGTGTAATTTAATTGGCATAAGTAGCCCCTAGCTGGATTAAAATCATTTGTCATGCCGGACCTTTCCGCTTCAGCCCCCGGATCCTACAATACGGGGTGTGTCCGAATACCAGCTCAGTTATACAAAAAACGGGGTATGCTTGGAGACCAGGCGTAGGGGTCATAAGTGCTTGAACAGACAAGTACCCAACTAGCTATGTTATATTACATGGATAGCAAGAAACATCTTCCAGGGAGAATAGTTCCGTTAGGGGTTCCTTTCCCTGGGTATGCATGTGTCGATGCACATGTCCGGACTACGAACGATGGCGCAGGATACAAAATGTCTGGGTTTTTTTGTTGTAACCAACGAATACATCCTTTGTTCACCGATCGAATATTCTCTTAAGGAAACTAGCTTTCGGCTTCACCCAGTCTGAGGTACACATCCGGCTGAACCGGTAGTAACAATCGCAGAGGTGCTCCCCTTATGCCCTAGCCGAATTAACGGGAACGTAGGGCATAAACACAAGAGCCAGGTAACCCAGCTTGGCGACATCTTAAGTCATATCGATGCATATAATGGGGAAGAAACGACACATATGGGAAAAGAACACATATGCGATGGGCAAAAAGCCATTTAAAGTAATTATGTCTAGCTTCCGAATAGGAAGCCCCCAGGTATAGCTTACACAATAGTACGGCCGGAGTGATCCGGGAGTCCGCATTATATTAAATACTTTGTGTGAAGAGAAAAAAGGGTCGAGAAAGGAGAGATAAGGGGTTGAGCATAATTAAAAAGGAGGGGTAAGGAGACGAACACTGAGTTCGGCGTTAGGCGTAGAATCTCTGGAGTCTGGCCGCGTTCCATGGGTTCGGCTTGAGTCTGTTATCGGATGCATTACATAAACGGTACACTCCTCCAGTGAGAACTTTGTTAATGACGAAGGGACCTTCCCACTTGGGTTTGAGTTTGTCCTTCTTCTTCTCTGGTAGGCGTAGAACGAGCTCGCCAATATTGTGAGTTTTGGCCCACACTTCTCTGCTTTGATATCGGCGAGCCTGCTGCTGATAGAATGCGGAACGGGCTTTTGCGACATCGCGCTCCTCCTCCAGTGCATCCAAGTTATCCTGCCGATCTAACTCGGCTTCCTTCTCTTCGTACGTGTGTACGCGCGTCGAATCATGTATTATGTCGCAGGGTAGTACTGCTTCCGCACCGTACACCATAAAAATGGTGTATATCTGGTGGTGCTATTCGTGTGGTCTACAGCCCCCAGAGTTCAAAGTCGAGCTCCTCTACCCAGTGCGTATCCGATTCTGTTAAAGATCACACTAGTCTGGGTTTGATGCCGCTCATGATGAGACCGTTTGCCCATTCGACCTAGCCGTTTGTTTGGGAATGGTAGACGGAAGTGTAGTCGAGCTTAATGCCCATTTTGCCGCACCGAGTTTTCACTTCATCGGCTATGAAATGTGAGCCATTATCAGTGATGATGCTGTGGGGGACACCGTATCGGTGTACGACCCCGGATATGAAGTCTATCACAGGTAAGGATTCGGCCGTTTTAACTGGTTTGGCTTCTATCCATTCGGTGAACTTCTCCACCATGACCAATAAGTATTTTTTCTTATGGCTTCCTCCTTTAAGGGGTCCGACCATATCCAGCCCCCAGAGCACAAAGGGCCAAGTTATGGGGATTGTTTGGAGAGCGGTAGGGGGCATATGACTCTTATTGGCGAAGAGCTGGCAACCGACGCAATGTTGGACAAGGTCCTGTGCGTCTGCTCGGGCTGTCGGCCGATAGAAGCCTGTACGGAAGGCCTTGCTGACTAGCGCTCAAGCCGCGGCATGGTGTCCGCCTAGTCCGGCATGGATTTCAGCCAAGAGTTGCCACCCTTCCTCTTTGGAGATGCACCTTTGGAGCACTCCGGTCGCGCTTTTCTTATAGAGTTCCCCTTCGTGGACCTTGTAAGCTTTAGAACGCCGGACTATGCAGCGTGCTTCGTTTTGGTCTTCGTGGAGCTCCTGCCTATTTAGGTAGGCCAGGAAAGGCTCAGTCCACGGGGCAATTACGGCCATGATTTCGTGGGCTGAAGATGTTATTTCGGTGGCAGAGCCTCCGATTGTGTCGGATGGTTCGGAATCTGGGGGTGTGTTCAGATCTGTACTGGCGTTGGCGGACTCCCGTTCCCATACTACTGACGGCTTGAACAACCTTTCCAGGAATATGTTAGGTGGGACAGGGTTGCGTTTGGCGCCGATGCAGGCGAGGACGTCCGCCGCTTGATTGTTTTCTCGAGCCACATGGTGGAATTCGAGCCCCTTGAACCGAGCTGACATTTTGAGGATGGCATTGCGGTAGGCCGCCATTTTCGGATCCTTGGCATCAAAGTCTCTGTTTATTTGTGATATTGCAAGGTTTGAATCCCCGCGCACTTCTAGGCGTTGGATGCCCATAGAGACTGCCATCCGAAGACCGTGCAATAGCGCCTCGTATTCGGCTGCATTGTTAAAGTTTGTGTATAATATTTGAAGGACATACTGGACCATGTCTCCGGTGGGAGACGTCAGCACTACCCCTGCTCCAAATCCGGCCAGCATTTTGGAGCCGTCAAAGTGCATGATCCAGTTGGAGTACACGATGTACTCTTTAGGGAGTTCGGCTTCTGTCCATTCGGCGACAAAGTCAGACAGTACTTGCGACTTAATGGCTCGCCGTGGTTTGTATATTATGTCGAACGGCAGGAGCTCGATAGCCAATTTAGCAATCCGGCCCGTAGCGTCTCGGTTATTAATTATGTCATTGAGTGGTACTTCGGAGGCCACCGTAATTGAACACTCTTGAAAGTAGTGTCGCAGCTTCCGGGATGCCATGAAGACCGCGTATGCTATTTTTTGATAGTGTGGGTATCGGGATTTGCATGGGTTGAGGACCATGGATACGTAATAAACCGACTTTTGAAGCAGGAATTTGTATCCGTCCACCTCTCGCTCGACGACGAGCACTGCGCTTACCACTTGATGTGTTGCAGCTATGTATAATAGCATAGGTTCACCGGTATTTGGCGCTGTTAGGACTGGATTACTGGCCAATAAGGTCTTTATTTCATCTAGTCCGGCCACTGCATCCGTCCACACATACTGTTCGATGCGCCGAAGGAGGCGTTAAAGAGGCAATGCCTTCTCTCCTAACCTGGATAAAAAGCAGCTCAAAGCGGCCACGCATCCAGCTAGTTTCTGGATGTGCTTGAGGTCTGTTGGTATAGCCAACTGCGACAGAGCTCGGATTTTTGCCGGATTCTCTTCAATTTCTCTATTGGAAACAATGAAGCCCAGCAGCTTCCCCGAAGGGACGCCGAAAACGCATTTTTCCGGATTCAACTTGATGTCGTATGTCCGGAGGTTATCGAATGTAAGCCTGAAGTCATCTATTAGGGTTTCGACGTGTCTTGTTTTTATGACCACGTCATCCACATATGCTTGTACTGTTTTGCCGATTTGTTTTTCCAGGCATGTTTGAATCATGCGTTGATAAGTTGTGCCGGCATTCTTAAGCCCGAAAGGCATAGTGTTGAAGCAAAAAAGGGCCATATGGCGTTATGAAGGCTGTTGCAGCTTGGTCGGACTCTGCCATGTTTATTTGATGGTATCCAGAGTATGCGTCGAGAAAACACAGCGAGTCGTGTCCAGCCGTGGCATCAATGATTTGATCGATGCGAGGGAGGGGAAACGGATCCCTAGGGCAAGCCTTGTTGAGGTCTTTAAAGTCGACGCATAGGCGCCAGGATTTGTCCTTCTTTGGTACCATCACCAAATTTGCCAGCCAATCTGGATGTTTAATATCTCTGATGAATCCGGCCTTGTGTAGCTTGGCTAGCTCTTCCCCCATTGCATGTCGTTTGGGCTCTGAGAATCGCCTTATGGTCTGTTTGACAGGTTTGTATCCCTTTAGTATGTTAAGGGTATGCTCAGCCAATCCACGCGGGATGTCCGACATGTCTGATGGGTGCCAGGCGAAAATATCCCAATTCTCGCGTATAAGTCCCATAGTGCAGCGTCTATTGTGGGGCTCAACTGTGTCCCGATGGAAGCTGTCTTCATGGGGTCCGTTGGATGGACTTGGAATTTGACTGATGTCTACTACACAACCTTCTTCTTGTAGACGTTGTTGGGCCTGCAAGTGCACAGGTTTGTATGATAGTAGGAAATTTCCCTCAAGTGGATGACCTAAGGTTTATCAATCCGTAGGAGGCGTAGGATGAAGATGGTCTCTCTCAAACAACCCTGCAACCAAATAACAAAAAGTCTCTTGTGTCCCCAACACACCCAATACAATGGTAAATTGTATAGGTGCACTAGTTCGGCGAAGAGATGGTGATACAAGTGCAAAATAGATAGTAGATATAGGTTTTTGTAATATGATAATATAAAAATAGCAAGGTAACAAGTGGTAAAAGTGAGCGTAAATAGTATTGCAATGATAGGAAACTCGGCCTAGGGTTCATACTTTCACTAGTGCAAGTTCTCTCAACAATAATAACATAGATAGATAATATGACAAGCCCTCAACATGCAACAAAGATTCACTTCGAAGCCACTAATAGCGGAGAACAAACGTAGAGATTATGGTAGGGTACGAAACCACCTCAAAGCTATTCTTTCGGATCGATCTATAAAAGAGTTCGTACTTGAATAACACCTTAAGATACAAATCAACCAAAACCCTAATGTCACCTAGATACTCCATTGTCACCTCAAGTATCCGTGGGCATGATTATACGATATGCATCACACAATCTCAGATTCATCCAACCAACATAAAAGTACTTCAAAGAGTGCCCCAAAGTTTCTACCGGAGTGTCAAGAACGTGTGCCAACCCCTATGCATAGGTTCCCAATGTCACGAAACCCGCAAGTTGATCACCAAAACATACATCAAGTGGAACATGATATCCCATTGTCACCACAAGTAATCACGACAAGACATACATCAAGTGTTCTCATAAAAGACTCAATCCGATAAGATAACTTCAAAGGGGAAACTCAATTCATCACAAGAGAGTAGAGGGGGAGAAACATCATAAGATCCAACTACAAAGCAAAGCTCGGGATACATCAAGATCGTGCCATAGAGGGAACACGAGAGAGAACACGAGAGAGAGAGAGAGAGAGAGATCAAACACATAGCTACTGGTACATACCCTCAGCCCTGAGGGTGAACTACTCCCTCCTCGTCATGGATAGTGCTGGGATGATGAAGATGGCCACCGATGATGGGATCCCCCTCCGGCTGGGTGCCAGAATGGGCTCCCGAGAGGTTTTTGGTGGCTACAGAGGCTTGCGGCGGCGGAACTCCCGATCTATCTTCTGTTATGGAAGTTTTAGGGTACAAGAGTATATATGGGTGCAGGGGGTACGTCGGAGGAGCTACAGGGGCCCCACGAGGCAGGGGGCGCGCCTAGGGGGCACCCTCGTGGGCAGCCCGGGACTCCCCTGACGTGCACTCCAAGTCTATCAGGTTGCTTTCCTTCCAAAAATAACTTCTCGAGTTGATTTCGATCAGTTTTGACTCTGTCTGATATTCCTTTTCCTCGAAACACTGAAATAGGCATAAAACAGCAAATCTGGGCTGGGCCTCCGGTTAATAGGTTAGTCCCAAAAAATTATATAAAAGTGGATAATAAAGCCCAATATTGCCTAAAACAGTAGATAAAGTAGCATGGAGTAATCAAAAATTATAGATACGTTGGAGACGTATCATTGACTATTTCGTCTACGGGTTTAAATGAGGTGGACTTGGGTCGTTGGTCCAGTATCACGTCGTCCCTGTCCACGGTGGACCGTAGCATTGTTAATTCTTCGGCTACTAGGGCTTCGGATAATGCTTCCAGGGCCAGTGCTGCGGTTTTATTTTCGACGTGGAGTGCGATGTCCAGATCACTGGCTAGAGTGATGATTTCATTGGGCCCGGGCATTTTAAGCTTCATGTACCCGTAATGGGGTCTGGCTTGAAAGCTTGTGAATGCGTCCCGCCCCAAAAGGGTGTGGTATCCGCTGCTAAAAGGGGCCACTTGGAATGTGATTTCTTCGGACCTGTAATTTTCCAGAGTGCCGAACACCACATCGAGTGTGATTTTTCCCGCACACCGTGCTTCCCGACTGGGGATGATTCCTCTGAAGGTGGTGCCGCTTTGCTCAATGTGGCTTTTATCAATTTCCATTTTGTTGAGAGTTTCTTCATAGATCAAGTTCAATCCACTTCCGCCATCCATGAGTACCTTAGTGAGCTGGAAGCCGTCCATGACTGGGCTAAGGACTAGGGCGGCCGGTGCCCGGATAGTCTGGAATTGAGGCTCATCACTGCCATTGAAGGTTATAGCAGCATCGTTCCAGGGGTTTGTCTTTGGCACCTGGAAAATTTCGGTGGAGCTTTGATGAGCTCGCTTGCGCCTATTGCTCGAGGCGAAACTCTCAAAGACAGCCAATACCGCATTGTGTTCATTGGCGGGATGTTGTTCTGCTTTATGGCTTGCGAGAAGGTCCTCGCCAATTTTTGCAACCTGCCGGAGTATCCAACATGCACTAAGGCTATGAGTTGGTGTCGTGTCCGGAGTGCTGTGGAGTTTACATGGTCCATTGAGCCATTCTTCCAATACGGTTCCCTGCCTGGGGTGTACTTTGGTCTCTTGGGGACAGGATTGGTCGGCTTACGGGAGTTCGCCCGTTTAGTTCGGACAAAGGTCTTGGTGAGAGTCGTACTGTCCCAAAATTCAGTTTGGGTTTTCCAGGCGCTTTCCATCGCACAGTACTTCTGTACTATGATTGCCAATCCGTGACGCGTACTATGTCACGACGACTTATAGCATTGAGGAGTCCTTTGTCCATGCAGTTTTTGCAGAAGAGTAAGACTATATTCTCCTCCTGACAGTCCTTGACCTTGTTAAGCGCAAGGAGGAATCTGACCCAGTAGCGATGTACAGTCTCCTGGGGCTCTTGCCGGATGTGGGAGAGGCGGTTTATGTCCTTGTAGGTGCTGTTAGCTGAATCCGGATTCTGATCCGATCTAACACCCATGGGCGCGAGAAGCTCTGAGACTGACAGCTCGGGATTCGGGGTATCGCCCCATTTCTTCGGCCCAATGCCCGATTCTAAGTCCGGGACCTGGGTCATGTCTCTCTCTGAGCAGGTTTTCGGCTCAAAGAGTCCGGTGATCCAGACATGATTCGTCCTCAAAGTCGAGGGACGGTCCGTGTGAGGCTCCTCCACTATCGCTATCTCATGGGTGGCCGGTGGGGATCTAATGTCCCTCTGATCGGGTTTGAGCCCGATCCGGTCGTAGTCTGTAGAGACTCCCAGAGCAGCGATGCGATCCAAGAGCTCATTGAGGGAGGAGAGCTCCATTGGATCCATCTGTTAGGCGAGTTCTGAACTAACGCCATTGTCGGTGCTACCGCTGACGGGGCGGCCATGATAAAGCCGCCAAGTCAGAGAGTTTGGCCTACAGCCAGAGCTCCTTCCGAGGTGATGTCGTCCTTGATGACGAGACGAGCCATCGAGCCTTGCTTCAATGACATAGAGGAATTCTCAATGAAAGAACCAATGCCGGTGTCAAAACCGGCGGAAATCGGGTAGGGGGTCCTGATCTGTGCGTCAAGGCTGATGGAAACAGGAAGCAAGGGACACAGATGTTTACCCAGGTTCGGGCCCTCTCGATGGAGGTAAAACCCTACTTCCTGCTTGATTAATATTGATGATATGGGTAGTACAAGAGTAGATCTACCACGAGATCGTAGAGGCTAAACCCTAGAAGCTAGCCTATGATGGTATGATTGTAATTGTGATCGGCATTCTAAGGACCAACCTCTCTGGTTTATATAGACACCGGAGAGGACCAGGGTTTACATGGAGTTGGTTACAAGAAAGGAAACACAATATCCGGATCGGCAAGGAGAGTCCCATCCGGACACGGGCTGAAGTCTTGAGTCTTGTATCTTCACGCTTCAATAGTCTGGACGTTGTACATAGTCCGGCTGTCCGGATACCACCTATTCCAGGACTCCCTCACTGTTCTCTCTCACAAAGCTGGTGAGGTTGCTTTCGTCCCTTGCTCACTGCCGCGACGTGGGCAGTTACCGCCTCCCGCCGCCCTCCTCAAGGTTAAGCTACGCCCCTCAGGTACAACTCCCTTTACAGCTGGCTTGCACCACTGCTCCAGCTGCCCACATCACTCCATCTGGATATTTCTCTACTTCTTTGCCCCGCACATACCTCTACTGGCTTCTATGTATTGTATTCGTGATGAGTTTATGTCTCATCAACTAGTCCCCGTAATCTTATATTGTAATCACGCTTCTTCAATTTCTTTGCCACAGGGATGCTCATCTCGATTTTGGAGAAACTGCACAAAATGATCCGATGGTCAAAAGGTTGCAAACTTTATTTCTTAGGAAGCCTGGTTAGGGTTCACGGTTCAAGGGCTAGGGACTGCATGGATCTTTTTTTTCTTTATCTACCTTTGTTCAAAAATAAGTGTCAAGTACAACTTTGTACTAAAGATTGCATAAAGTTGAGACACTTATTTTGGAACAGAGGGAGTACATATTTCTATGATCTGTCAATCATTGAGATGCAATAGCATGCATGTTAGTCTCCTTTGTATTTGATGAAATGTTGCAACGGGCAACCTTGGACGCAAGATACATGCAACAGAAGCTGGAAGCTTCATAGAATTGTACAAATTTATCTCGCTGATAAATTACAGTACGTACTATACTAGTACTTCCTCCATTCCTAAATATAAGTCTTTGTAGAGATTTCACCATGAACCACATGCGGATGTATATAGATGCATTTTAAGTGTAGATTCATTCATTTTGTTCCGTATGTAGTTCACCTAGTGGAATCTCTACAAAGACTTATCTACTAGTAATAGCTAGCCCCCACTACTAGGAATTCTCCATCCTCTCCTTGAGCCAAATCATCAAAATTAATGTAGCCATTAGATGAACTAAATTAGTCCATAATAGCCGTATGATCTAGACGTTGAGAGGCTCCGCACTAAGCCACATGCAAGCATGCAGAAATAATGTGGCATGCATGTGAGTGGGTTTTAAATCACATCAACATGTCTGCATGCAAGCATGCACCGGTACCATGCATGTAAGTGAGCTTTTAAGTCCCATTAACATGTCAAAAATAAAAATACAATCCCATTATGCAGTAGGAGTTAGTTGATCTTTTTTCCTTACGTGGAGTTATCTAAATGATGATGGGAGTTTTTTTTAGTTTGGCTACCACATTTGTCATGCGGTTATAGAGTTTTTTTTAGTTCTATGAAATCGATAATTTTACGTAGAGAGATATAGGGCGAAATCATACAAGCTACGCACGAATTTGGTTGATTTTGGTGGAACTGCACAAAAAGAACAACTGGTTTATTTAGCACGAGGTGCCATGTCAATGCCCGAACTGATGGCAAACCCTGCCCATTCCACAATCGTAGGCATTTGATATTTTGGAATGGGACAACCTTGTCAAATTTTGCTCATTGATTTTAGCAAGACATGCGTTTGATATTTTCGAATGGGACGCCCTTTGATGTTAGCAGTGTCGATCAATTTTTTTCTTTATTCTTTAATTGTGAAGTAAATATTGCCTCTGACATGTGAGTCGCTGAGATGCATAATCATCGATTGTTTTGAATGTTCTTTATGAATTGCCAGCTCTGTGTGTTTGATTGCAATGTACAGAAACGCTAAAAAGTTGCTCAAACTCATGGTACTCCTTCTGTTCCTTTTTACTTCGCACATTGTGAAAGTGCATACTTTTTTCTATAAGATTGGTCAAAGTAGAGATATTTTGACTGCAGACAAAACTTGTATGCAGACTAGAAAGGACCGGGGGGAGTACATGTGAAACTACTGCAAACGAGGTGATCACCCTGGGAATAATGCTAGTACGTATTGTTTTGCATGTTCATCCAATGCCAGTGATATAGGAATTCGAACTAATCGAAATAAATTCATTCATACACGGTCGGATTTCATATAAACATGCCCGATTTCATTACATTTCATACATTCTTCAACTAAAAAGGGGTGCGCTGGAGGTATAATTAATTAACCGAAGCTACCCACCTGTGTCCCACTAAGCCGAACAGAAGCTTCAGTGACTTAACTGCAGGTGCAGTTCCGTAACTGACATGTGGCCTGTTGGGCCCACGTGTTAGTTAGCCAACTGCACCAACAGTTAAGTAGAAGCAGCGTTCTTCTCCAACATAGCTCTACGACTCCACGTTGCCGCCAAGAAGCTAACTGGCCATCATTGGTCAACCCGCCTAGCTTGGCTTCAACCGGAGGGTAGCAGCGGTGGCCTTACTTGGACCCGAGTGGCGGCGACCTGCTGTGTTCTACTCTTCCTCGTTTTCTGTGTGGCACGGCCTCGTTGGCAGCGGGGCGGGGCCTCGGCGGAGCCGGCGATGTCCTCTGTCTCGTTGCCGGCGGGCGGCGCCTCGGTGGAGCGGTGGAAATCCTCCCCCTGGTTGCCGGCAGGGTGGGGCCTCGGCTGAGCCGGCGATGCCTCTGCCTCATTGTTGGAGTGGCGGAGCCGGCGGTGTCCTCTGACTCGTTGTTGGCGCTAGGGCTCGAGCAAAGGGAAATGGTTAGCGGAAGGGAAAGGCGTGGGTAAAGAGATAGAGACATTACCTCTTTATAGAGGCGGTAGAAGCTTTTTGGCGCCTCCCCACTTGCCTAGTGGAACCCGCTCGTTCCCAATTCGCCACGATTAGCGGTGCGGTTGGGCTGCCCGTGCCCATGTTAAAGAAAATCCCGCAATAAGGGCGGCATGATCTCTGCTTCGACAAGACGTGCTGAGGAAACCGCCTCACAATATGCGCTGTGGCTGGTTGTGGGAAAATGGTTCGAATAATGACTTGACCGTAGTATCATGCCACGTTGTCTCAAGTTGTGAGCAGATTATGTTCGCGGAATATCCTTCTCTCTACGGTGGTATGTGAAGATTATCTTGCAGATCCGGACATGATTCAAGTGTTCGATTATTGCAATGTCGAAGACAAACTGCGCGCCGGAATCGTCATCATTGAAGCCTGGTTCAGGGGCTACTGAGGGAGTCCTAGATTAGGGGGTATACGGATAGACGGACTATACACTTTGGTCGGACTGTTGGACCGTGAAGATACAAGACTCAAGACTTCGTCTTGTGTCCGGATGGGACTCTCCTTTGCGTGGAAGACAACCTTGGCGATCCGGATGATAGATTTCCTTCTTTCTAACCAACTCCATGTAAACCCTAGCCCTCTCCGGTGTCTATATAAACCGGAGGGTTAGTCCTTAGGGACAATCATAATCATCATAGGCTAGCTCCTAGGGTTTAGCCTCTACGATCTCGTGGTAGATCAACTCTTGTAATACTCATATCTTCAATATCAAACAAGAAGGAAGTAGGGTTTTAACTCCATCGAGAGGGCCCGAACCTGGGTAAAACATCGTGTCCCTTGCCTCCTATTACCATTAGCCTTAGACACACAAATCGGGACCCCCTACCCGAGATCCGCCGGTTTTGACACTGACACCGACCCCTACTACTACCACCGCTGGCCAGGCCATCCCTCCACTCACCCACACACCCTATTATTCTGCGGCGATGGCAGCCTCACACCGCAGCCGAACCAGTGAACCCTCGTACTCCTCTCCGCGTGGGCATCCACTACCGCGTCTTCCCCGGCTCTGCGTCGTCCCCTTCCTAGGCCTCACCGTCGTCCACCACCGTGGTGCTCTCGGCACGGCACGGTCAACATGGTCAAGGAATGACTTCCATTGGACGTGGACTATATGTGGAGAGGCTGACACCTAGGTCCACGGCCGCAGCAAGGAAGTGCCTCCTTATTACACGGAAAATAATGATTCCTCCACCTGACAGCTGGGACCCACCGGATGGGACACTATACTTCATGAAAAAAGTTTTCCCCCTGACTACTGGGACCCACCAGCTACATCTTCGCACGCAAGGTAGTGCGTCCAAAAAAAAAGATTTGCCCCCCTGACTGTTGGGACCCACCAGCTACATCTTCGCACGCAAGGAAGTGCCTGACAATCGGGACACACCTGGTCTAAGCGTACATAGCATTCTCATTCTGGTCGCGAACGTCTATGTACATACTGGTCGATCTAGAGGCACACACGTGTTGTAGTAGAGGTGCACACGTGACGTAATAGAGGCGCGCATGTAGCATGTACACGTACGTACAACGAACAGGGTGCAAGAAACAAAATACAGCTACATATGTACATATGGGCGGGGTCTCGAACGTCTACTTGCGCTTACGTACGGCCAGGGCTCATGTACATGGCTGGGTCTGAACGGAGAAACCGCGTCGTTGTCGTGTTCATGGGGAGGCAACGAAATGCGTCGTGTTCATGGGGAGGCAACGGAATGTGTCATGTTCATCGGAAGGCAACGGAACACGTGGGAGCCAACCGGCTTGGACAGAACAGGCGATGGAAACGAGGCCTGGCGTACTGCAGAACGGAGGAAACGGCCTTGTGTTTGACTGGCCATGTTCAAAACGGGATCCTGTTCATCGGGACGGGTCTGGTGTACAACAAAACAGAGGAAACGGACCTCCTACGGTCAAAACGAGGGTCCTATTGATCGGTAGGGGTGTGGCATACCGCAAAACGGAAGAAATAGACTTGTGTTGGAGCGCTACGGTCGAAACGGGGGTCCTGTTCATCGGGAGGGGTGTGGCGTACCGCAAAACGGGACTCACCAGGATACTGTTCATCTCCACCGTCGACCTCCTCTAGCCTCCACAGGCTACCGTCGACCTCCTCCAGCCTCCACATGGTCGTCCTAGTCACCCAGCCCTCCACGGGGTCTTGTTCATCCAGCCCCAACCGGTTTGATCGATCGGGGTCCTGTTCATCCAGAGGCAAAGCCACGGGGTCCTGTTCATCAACCCCCACCGCTCACTGTTCATCCAGCCCCCCCCTCCCCGCAACGCTCACTGTTCGTCCCGAGGCAACATCGATCGGCTTCAGTTAGCAGCAGTAGTGAAGGAATCGCTCGATCGGGTTCAGTAACATGTAGCCTGCAGTGCAATCGCTCGGGTTCAGTTAGAGCCAACGCCTCGCACACACGCGCGTACGTTTACAAGAGAAACGCGCATCGCTCGGCCCCCGACCACCCACCGTAACCGGGAACTCCCCGAAATTTTCCTCGCCCTCGCTTCTACCATGGTTTTTTTCCGTCATGGACGACCCAAAGAATGTCATGCAGCTGCGTCTCCCGCCCGCCCAGGACGAAAATCCCATTTTCTGTCATGATTTTTTGTAATAGAAGTAGGAGCCCACCACATCTATGATGATACCGGGTTTTGTCACAACTATCATCATAGAAGTGTCATAAGTATGACACATTTTTTTTGTTCGACCCAAAATGTCAAGGATGTGTCTTTTTTTGTAGTGTATCCTCCGTGCAAATCTGTGTTTTCATCAATCCACCAAAAGGGTGGAGATTTTTTGGTTTTGGTGATTAATGACAATGATTTTTGCGGACTAACCGTGTGCATTAAGCATATCAGATATTCCTACATATGGCACACGAAGGTTTATTCCCCTCGATAATAAAGAGTGAAGACAGTAGTTTCTGATGTTTCTTCTTCGGTGGATTTGAGTCGTAGGAAAAACATGCTATTAAGAGTGGGTCTGCATAGGAAAGGTTAAGGTGGAATCGACATGTACACATACCCATATGCACCCACATACCCTTCCAGCAACATCAGAGGTCTTACTGTTATCTGCTTGGGCTATTTTGAAGCACCCAGGCGGTAGTACCGCCCTGGGTAGTGGTAGTACCTCTTTAGTAGTACTGCTGCATTCTCATGCGGCGGTCACTACCGCTCATTTTAGAGCTACTATTGTCTTACTTCCTCAAGTGGTAGTTGGGCGGTAGTACCGCTTGAGCAGTACTACTACACCTAATACTACCCCAATACCGCAACCCGTCTGTAGCTCTAAAGGAATTAGCGGTAGTATAACAGTAATACCGCTTGAGAGGTACTTCCATTTTCCACTACCGTGCTCACTACCGCCTAATTTAGTGCTTTAGTAACCAATTTGCACTCCATGGTAGTAGAGCAGTAGTAGGGCATGGTAGTACTGCTTGATGTGGTACTTCTGTCCTACCCACCCTCTACTACCGCTAGTTTTGAGTGTCCCGATACACTTAGCAGTAGTACCACTGGTGAGGACGACCGTACTGCTCCAACGACACTACCACTCATGTACTTACGTACTCTCACTATACACCTAGAACTACCTCCCGAAGCAGTTGTACTGCTCCCTTGAGCGGCAATACCACTTATGTGTGGGCTATGGGCAGATAATAGCCGGATTTGTCCCACCTATATAAAGGGTGTCTTCTTTCCCAAGAAGACCCACCTCTTATCCCCCAAGATCCATTCTTTCCCTAAAGCTCATTTTCTCACGATCTCTCTCCCTAGCCAACAGAACTTATTGTTGCTCTAGGGTTTGGAAGCGAAGGCCTCGATCTACACTTCCACCAAGAGATATTTTATTCCCCCCGCTAATCCCTTGCGGATCTTGTTACTCTTGGGTGTTTGGGGACCCTAGACGGAAGAGTTCACCTTGGAGGACAATCCATTGTGGTCAAACTTTGTGGTGGTGTTGGGAGCCTCCAATTAAGTTGTGGAGATAGCCCCAACCTCGTTTGTAAAGGTTCAGCTGCCCCATTCAAGGGCACCACTAGTGGAATCATGACATCTTATAGTGTATGAGGGCGTGAGGAGAATACAGTGGCCCTAGTGGCTTCTTGGGGGATCATTGTGCCTCCACACCACTCCAACAGAGACGCAATTCCCCTTAAAGGGAAGGAACTTTGGTAACACATCCTCATTTCCATAAACTCCACTGTGGTTACTTGTAGCAACCACGATCCCAATGGACCTAAGTCTATGTGCTTAAGTGTCATCCCTAGATCAGTAATGCTGACACACACAGTACTTGAGGAATTATAATAGAGTTCAATCACACACTTATTCTTCGAGTCCTCATAAAGGGTACAATTACACAAAAATAACATGGCAGAAGGCCATCTAAACTAAATAACTGTGGAAGCCTGGAAGGTAAATGAGTCCATCAACTCCAACGACATAGCTGAGTGCAAGACAATGACCTATCACACCTTATTCGTTGTCTGAGTAGTTTGCAACATGAGATGTTGTAGCCGTGTAAGTCAGCACATTGAATATGCTGGCAGAGTTACACTATAAAGAAATGAATGCAAGAACTATATCTACATGCAATATTTGGCTGGTGGAGGCTCTAGTTTTAAGATTTTGCATAAAGCTAGTTTTTTCCTACAACAAAGGAATACATTTTATTTAAACTACTCCCAAGTTGATCCAATATTTGAGAAGGTTCCTCCAACTCAAATCCCAATTAAACAAGTGTCATCATTAATCCCAATTCAATTAATTAAAGAGTGATGAGATCAACACTATATCCAATTCCAGATACTCAAGATGTCCATAACCGGGGACACAACTAACCATGATTAGTATATACACTCTACAGAGGTTGCGCACTTTTCCCCACAAGACTCGACCGCATCCATGATTGGAAGATCGAGGATTAGTCTTTCTAAAGCATTAACTCCCTACTTCGGGCGGACCGGTACACCTACTTTCCCCTACATCTGGCAGTCCACCTCTTAGAGAGCTCACACAACTTGCTCAACTATGCTAGAGCCCATAATGGCTTGTGGCTGCACACGGAAGTTTCTAGGCATGAAATATTATATGATCGCTTTGAGCCTGGGTGGCAAACTGGAATCACGCGGGTACTCCGGGATTTCCCAAATGGACAAACACTGGATTCTCTAGGTGCCCCAACCAATCCACCCAGATGTGTATTAAAGTTGCCACATTAATGTTATCCAAGATTAATAACTCTCATAACTTCCATGTGCATCACAATCCAATCCCCGTCTATGAGCTTGGCTATGCAATAATAGATCATAATGTATATTCCCGGGGTGTTCAAATGGTATTAAGTACCTACCTCAAGTACTACAACCAAACCACTTGTTCCCAATCCTACTCATGAATCATTTTAGGAGCAAAACTAATGCATAGTAAAAACTGGGTATAGAATAGTATGATCAAAGTGTAACTTGCCTTGCTAACGATCTGCAAACTCTAGAGATTCGTTGTAACAAACTTCGCATTCCGGGTAATCTAGCGTAGACAAACAGTAGCATACATAAGCAATCACTCAAACGAAACAGAGAGAAATCGAGAAAAGATCCAAATCAAACTCGAAACAAGCAAACATCTAAACTAAACATAAAACAAAACCTAACAAAATTATTTTCATGTGGATTATATCTTAACAGTAGGTACATTTGATTAGCTACGATTTGCCAAAAGAAACGACTCAAACAGAGATACGAAATTCAAGATACGAACGAAACAAAATTGTTTACTAATCTGAACTATACTCAAATTCTAAATTGCCAAAATCATGTTCAAGTTGGTTTACTAGAAATAAGAGATCGTTACGAAGATTTAGGCGTTGGTTTCATCTAATTTGGACAAACGACCAAAAAGTTACGCTAGTTTTAAGATGAGGGGCTAAATCACGAGAAAACTATTCGCAGATAGGTCCCTGGCTAATCATTAAAACTAAAAAGAAAATTAACCAACGTTCACTAACAGAACTAAACGAACGAAAGCGTTCACTTACAAGTCTAAACAAACGAACATAAGTTAATTAAACTAACCTAATAAAATAAACCGTTTTATAAATAAACTGAGAAAACCTAAAAAAATGGGACAGGTTTCGGCGATTATACCGGTTCGCTAAAAAACCCGGTGGCGGTGGTTTAGATCGGGTCGGCAGCGGCTCCGGTGTGGGGTGGCTCCAGCGAGGCGACAACAACGCGGGGCGGCGGCGGCAGCGTGCAGCGGCGGCGGCGGGTAGTGCAGTAGCAGCGGCGGCGGTGCGAGCGGGCGGCACGGGCGGGTTGGGTGGCGGTGGCGCGGTGTTGCGGCGGTGATGGTGGTGCTCTGTGGCGGCGGCGAGGTGATGAGGAGGAGGCGGCGGGGGTAGTGCGACTTATAACGGGGGTCCAGGGGGGATCCGGCTTGGAGGAGGGGTCCGTCGGCGGCGTGGAGTGCCCGAATTCCTCGAAGTCCGGCGGTGGCTGATTATTCTCCAACGTATCTATAATTTTTGATGTATTCATGCCATGTTTATAATATTCTTACATGATTTTGGTATGATTTGGTAAGAACTAACCCGGACTAACGCTGTTTTCAGCAGAACTACCATGGTGTTGTTTTTGCGCAGAGATAAAAGTTCTCGGAATGCGCTGAAAATCAACGAAGATTTTTTTCTAGAAAATAAAAAAAAATACTGTAACGAAAAGTTATCGGAGAGGAGTCCCGTGGGGCCCACGAGGGTGGGGGCGCACCCACCTCCCTAGGGCGCGCCCCTGTGCCTCGTGGACTCCTCGTGGGTCCCCCTAACTTGTTCTCGACGCCAAACCCTCCTATAAATACCCAAACTTCCAGAAAGAAACCTAGATAGGGAGTTCCGCTGCCGCAAGCCTCTCCAGGCACCAAAAACCTCTGGGGAGCCCGTTCTGACACCCTGCCGGAGGGGGAATCCATCACCGATGGCCATCTTCATCATCCCGGCACTCTCCATGACAAGGAGGGAGTAGTTCACCCTCCGGGCAGAGGTTATGTACCGGTAGCTATGTGTTTGATCTCTCTCTCTCTCTCTCTCTCTCTCTCTCTCTCTCTCTCTCTCCCTCTCTCTCTCTCGTGTTCTTGATTTGGCACGATCTTGATGTACCACGGGCTTTGCCATTATAGTTGGATCTTATGATGTTTCTCCCCCTCTACTCTCTTGTAATGTATTGAGTTTTCCTTTTGAAGTTATCTTATCGGATTGAGTCTTTAAGGATTTGAGAACACTTGATGTATCTCTTGCATGTGTTTATCTATGGTGGCAATGGGATATCACATGATCTACTAGATGTACGTTTTGGTGATCAACTTGCGGGTTCAGTGACCTTGTGAACTTATGCATAGGGGTTGGCACATGTTTTCCTCTTGACTCTCCGGTAGAAACTTTCGGGCACTCTTTGAAGTTCTTTGTGTTGGTTGAATAGATGAATCTGAGATTATGTGATGCATATCTAGGTGACATTAGTGTTTTGATTTATTTGTGTCCTAAGGTGTTATTCTAGTACGAACTCTATGATAGATCGAACGGAAAGAATAGCTTTGTGTTATTTTACTACAGACTCTTGAACAGATCGATCTGAAAGGATAGCTTTGAGGTGGTTTCGTACCCTACAATAATATCTTTGTTTGTTCTCCGCTATTAGTGACTTTGGAGTGACTCTTTGTTGCATGTTGAGGGATAGTTATATGATCCAAGTATGTTATTATTTTTGAGAGAACTTGCACTAGTGAAAGTATGAACCCTAGGCCTTGTTTCCTAGCATTGCAATACCATTTACGCTCACTTTTACCACCTGTTACCTTGTTGTTTTTTATATTTTTAGTTTACAAATACCTATATCTACCATCCATATTGCACTTGTATCACCATCTGTTCGCCGAACTAGTGCACCTATACAATTTACCATTGTATTGGGTGTGTTGGGGACACAAGAGAGTCTTTGTTATTTGGTTGTAGGGTTGTTCGAGAGAGACCATCTTCATCCTATGCCTCCCATGGATTGATAAAACTTAGGTCATCCACCTGAGGGAAAATTTGCTACTGTCTTACAAACCTCTGCACTTGGAGGCCCAACAACGTCTACAAGAAGAAGGTTGCGTAGTAGACATGAAGCTCTTTTCTGGCACTGTTGCCGGGGACGTGAGTGCTTGAGGGTATATCTTTAGATCTTGCAATCGAATCTTTTTGTTTCTTGTTTTATCACTTGTTTAGTCTGTAAAAGAAAACTACTAAAAAAAGGAATTGAGGCTCCCTCATATGCTTCATTCTTTTAATGTCTTTCGTGAAAATGATGGAAAGGAAAATTGTGCTCAAGTGTTAGAAGAATAAGTCTATGGAATGTTTGTCATGGAATCTTTGAATGATGATCATGATTGCAATGTCGTTAGTATGAATTCCTTGAAAAAATTTTGCCCCCCATGTTTTTATGAGAAAATTTATTATGATCGAAGCATGCCTCCTATTTATGATGATTATATTGATAAAAGTGGATTTGGAGAGGTCATGACTTTATTTAGTAATGAATCCACTATTTCGAATGAGGTTCCAATTGATTCTGAGAACAAAGTTGCTATCTATGATGATTATTGTGATGACATGTATGCTTTAAAAAATAATTATAACCATGAAACTTGTCGTCTTGATTGTAATTTTCAATTTAATAATGCCTCACATGATAGTTATTTTGTTGAGTTTGCTCCCACTACTATTCATGAGAATAAATTTGCTTGTGTGGAGAGTAGTAAAATTTCTATGCTTATGCATTATGAAAAGAGTGCTTTATGTGATATTTATATTTTTTAATTCATTCATGATTCTGCTGAAAAATATTATGAGGGAGGAATATATGCTTGTAGGAATTGCAATAATATTAAGTTTCCTCTCTATGTGTTGAAAATCTTGAAGCTATGCTTGTTTTGCTTTCCTATGCTAGTTGATTCTTGTTCCCATAAATTGTTTGCTCACAATATCCCTATGCATAGGAAGTGGGTTATACTTAAATGTGCTAGTCATTCTTCATGATGCTCTCTTTATGTTTCAATTCTTATCTTTTATGTGAGCATCATTGTCATCATCATGCGCTAAAAAAGCATTAAAAAGCGCTTGTTGGGAGACAACCCAACAATTACCCCTACTGTTTTTGTTTGTCCACATGATTAAGCTACTGTAGTAATCACGCTTTATAGCTTTTGTTTCAATAAAGTGCCAAGTAGAACCTTTGTGAAGACTTGGGTGAAAGTTAATGCGATCTTGCTGTAAAAATACAGAAACTTTATGCTCACGAGAATAATTTTCATTTTTCACAGAAGAGTGATTTTAGGTTGATTCGTTTTGTAGAAGATTAATAAACAAATGCCTCACATCCACCAATTTATTTCAGAAGTTTTGGAGTTACAGAAGTATTCGGGAGTTACTGATTACTATAGACTATTCTGTTTTTCGCAGATTTTGTTTTCTTTGCGTTGTTTGCTTATGTTGATGAATCTATGAGTTGTATCGAAGGGTATGAACCATAGAGAAGTTGGAAATCATTATATATTACATCAATACAAATAAGGAATGAGTTGACAACAGTACCAAAAGTGGTGATTTATTTTCTTATACTAACGGAGCTTACGAGTTTTCTATTGAGTTTTGTGTTGTGAAGTTTTCAAGTTTTGGGTAAAGATTCGATGGACTATGGAATAAGGAGTGGCAAGAGCCTAAGCTTGTGGATTCCCAAGGCACCAAGGTAATATTCAAGGACAACCATGAGCCTAAGCTTGGGGATGCCCCAAATGGCATCCCCTATTTCGTCTTTGTTCAACGGTAACTTTACTTGGAGCTATATTTTTATTCAGCACATGGTATTTGTTTTCCTTGGAGTGTCATTTTGGTTTATTTTGTTTTGCTTGATGTTTGAATAAAGTACTTAAGATCTGAAATTATTAAATGTTAGAGAGTCTTCACATAGTTAAAATTATTCGACTACTCATTGATCTTCACTTATATCTTTTGGAGTAGTTTGTCGTTTGCTCTAGTGCTTCACTTATATCTTTTTAGAGCATGGCGGTAGTTTATTTTGAAGAAATTGATGAACTATCATGCTTCACTTATATTATTTTGAGAGTCTTTTAGAATAGCATGGTAATTTGCTTTGGTTATAAAACTAGTCCTAATATGATATGCATCCAAGATGGGTATAATGAAAACTTTCATATAATGTGCATTGAATATTATGAGAAGTTTGATTCTTTATGATTGTTTTGTGATATGAAGATGGTGATATTAGAGTCATGCTAGTTGAGTAATTGTGAATTTGAGGAATACTTGTGTTAAAGTTTGTGATTCCCGTAGCATGCACGTATGGTGAACCGTTATGTGATGAAATTGGAGCATGATTTATTTATTGATTGCCTTCCTTTTTTGCGGAGGTCGGGATCGCGCGATGGTTAACTCCTACCAACCCTTCCCCTAGGAGCATGCATGTACTACTTTGTTTTGATTAATTGTAGATTTTTTCAATAAGTATGTGAGTTCTTTATGACTAATGTTGAGTCCATGGATTATACACACTCTCACCCTTCCACCATTGCTAGCCTCTCTAGTCCCGCGCAACTTTCGCCGGTATCATACACACACCATATACCTTCCTAAAAACAGCCACCATACCTACTTTTTATGACATTTCCAGAGCCATTCCGAGATATATTGCCATGCAACTTTCCACCGTTCCATTTATTATGACACGCTTCATCATTGTCATATTTTTTTGCATGATCATGTAGTTGACATTGTATTTGTGGCAAAGCCACCTTCATAATTATTTCATACATGTCACTCTTGAATCATTACACATCCTGGTACACCGCCGGAGGCATTCATTTAGAGTCATATTTTGTTCTAAGTATCGAGTTGTAATTCTTGAGTTGTAAGTAAATAAAAGTGTGATGATCTTCATTATTAGAGCATTGTCCTAGTGAGGAAAGGATGATGGAGACTATGATTACCCCACAAGTCGGGATGAGACTCCGGACGAAAAATAAAAAAAGAGAAAAAAGAGGGGAAAAAAGAGAAGGCCAAAAAAATTTAAAAAAATGAGAGAAAAAGAGAGAAGGCGCAATGCTACTATCCTTTTACCACACTTGTGCTTCAAAGTAGCACCATGATCTTCATGATAGAGAGTCTCCTATGTTGTCAATTTCATATAATAGTGGGAATTTTTCATTATAGAACTTGGCTTGTATATTCCAATGATGGGCCTCCTCAAATTGCCCTAGGTCTTCATGAGCAAGCGAGTTGGATGCACACCCACTTAGTTTCTTTTTGAGCTTTCATACACTTATAGCTCTAGTGCATCCGTTGCATGGAAATCCCTACTCACTCACATTGATAACTATTGATGGGCATCTCCATAGCCCGTTGATACGCCTAGTTGATGTGAGACTATCTTCTCCTTTTTGTCTTCTCCACAACCACCATTCTATTCCACCTATAGTGCTATGTCCACTGCTCACGCTTTGCGTGAAAGTTGAAAAAGTTTGAGAATACTAAAGTATGAAACAATTGCTTGGTTGAAACCGGGGTTGTGCATGATTTAAATATTTTGTGTGATGAAGACAGAGAATAGCCAGACTATATGATTTTGTAGGGATAGCTTTCTTTGGCCATGTTATTTTGAGAAGACATGATTGCTTTGTCAATATGCTTGAAGTATTATTATTTTTATGTCAATATTAAACTTTTATTTTGAATCTTATGGATCTGAATATTCTTGCCACAATAGACAAGATTACAATGATAAATATGTTAAGTCGCATTCCACATCAAAAAAATCTGTTTTTATCATTTACCTACTCGAGGACGAGCAGGAATTAAGCTTGGGGATGCTAATACGTCTCCAACGTATCTATAATTTTTGATGTATTCATGCCATGTTTATAATATTTTTACATGATTTTGGTATGATTTGGTTACAACTAACCCGGACTGACGCTATTTTTAGCAGAACTACCGTGGTGTTGCTTTTGTGCAGAAAGAAAAAGTTCTCGGAATGCGCTGAAAATCAACGGAGATTTTTTCTGGAAAATATAAAAAATACTAGAACGAAAAGTTATCGGAGAGGAGTCCCGTGGGGCCCGCAAGGGTGGGGACTCGTGGACTCCTTGTGGGTTCCCCTAACTTGTTCTCGATGCCAATCCCTCCTATAAATACCCAAATTCCAGAAAGAAACCTAGATCGGGAGTTCCACCACTACAAGCCTCTGTAGCCACCAAAAACCTCTTGGGAGCCCGTTCTGGCACCCTGCCGGAGGGGGAATCGTCACCGGTGGCCATCTTTATCATCCCGTCACTCTCCATGATGAGGAGGGAGTAGTTCACCCTCGGGGCTGAGGGTATGTACCAGTAGCTATGTGTTTGATCTCTCTCTCTAGTGTTCTTGATTTGGCACGATCTTGATTTACCGCGAGCTTTGCTATTATAGTTGGATCTTATGATGTTTCTCCCCCTCTAGTCTCTTGTAATGGATTGACTTTTCCCTTTGAAGTTATCTTATCGGATTGAGTCTTTAAGGATTTGAGACCACTTGATGTATGTCTTCCATGTGCTTATCTTTTGTGACAATGGGATATCACGTGATCTACTAGATATTTGTTTGGTGATCAACTTGCGGGTCCAGTGACCTTGTGAACTTATGCATAGAGGTTGGCACATGTTTTCGTCTTGACTCTCCAGTAGAATTTTTGGGGCACTCTTTGAAGTTCTTTGTGTTGGTTGAATAGATGAATCTAAAATTGTGTGATGCATATCGTATAATCGTACCCACGGATACTTGAGGTGACATTGGAGTATCTAGGTGACATTAGAGTTTTGGTTGATGTGTGTCTTAAGGTGTTATTTTACTATGAACTCTAGGGTTGTTTTTCACACTTATAGTAATAGCACAATGGATTGATCGGAAAGAATAACTTTGAGGTGGGTTCGTACCCTACCATAATCTCTTCGTTTCTTCTCCGCTATTAGTGACTTTGGAGTGACTCTTTGTTGCATGTTGAGGGATAGTTATATGATCCAATTATGTTAATATTGTTGAGAGAACTTGCACTAGTGACAGTATGAACCTTAGGACTTGTTTCCTACCATTGCAATACCGTTTACGCTCACTTTTATCATTAGTTACCTTCCTATTTTTATATTTTCAGATTACAAAACCTATATCTACCATTCATATAGCACTTGTATCACCATCTCTTCGTCGAACTAGGCACCTATACAATTTACTATTGTATTTGGTGTGTCGGGGACACAAGAGACTCTTTGTTATTTGGTTGTAGGGTTGTTCGAGAGAGACCATTTTCATCCTACGCCTCCCACGGATTGATAAACCTTAGGTCATCCACTTGAGGGAAATTTGCTACTGTCCTACAAACCACTGCACTTGAAGGCCTAACAACGTCTCCAAGAAGAAGGTTGCATAGTCGACATCAGCGGCATGGCTGTGTGGCGCGGGGAAGGCAGCGCAGGCGAGTTGGACGGCTGGGCCTTCAGCCCAGTTCGGTTCGGAAGTTTTTTTAAAATAATTTCGCCGCGAAGAAAAATCCTAATGAAATATATAAAAAATTCTAAAAATTCCAGAAACAATTTTTGCCGTCCAAACCTAATATTTAGGAGAAGATGAACATTTTTCTAGACTAAAATGCAATTTTCAAAAATGCATGTTTTTCTCTAATTCAAATAAAATAGCGAATAAAATACAAATAAAATAATAATTTAATTCTAAAATTTCTTCTCCAATATTTCTCTTCTGTTAAATAAGTCATATTATCTTCACTCATTTATTTTTATTGTTGGAAATAATTGGAGAGAAATTATTAAAAATCAAATTGACCCTCTTTTCAAATTTGAACTAAATTCAAATATGAAATATTTGTGAAACCTGCAACTCTCTCCTTGGGTCCTTGAGTTGCTTAAGATTTCTAGGACCACAACCAAAACGCAAAAATAAATATGATATGCATATGATGTTCTATGTATAACATCAAATTGAAAATTGGGATGTTACAAACCTACCCCCCTTAAGATGAATCTTGCCCTCAAGACTCGGGTTGGTCACCAAAAAGGTCTGGGTGGTCCTTGTGAAGATCTTCTTCTCGCTCCCAGGTGACTTCCTCCTCGGTATGGTGGCTCCACTAAACTTTGCAAAACTTGATAACCTTGCTGCAAGTAACACGGCTGGAAAACAAAAGAATCTTGACTAGCTTTTCTTCATAGGTCAGATCACTATCCAACTGAATTGCTTCCAGTGGCACTGTATCTCTCAAAGGAATGTCAGCCATCTCTGTGTGGCACTTCTTCAACTGGGAAACAGTAAACACATCATGAACTGCTGACAATCCTTTGGGCAATTCCAACTTGTATGCAACTTCTCACATGCGTTCCACAACTCTGTATGGTCCCACAAAACGCGGTGCTAGCTTTCCCATGACTCCAAAACGTTTTAACTCCTCGAAGTGGGGACACACAAAGATATACTCTATCTCTGACTTCATAGGCTACCTCCTTGCATTTATTATCTGCATAACTCTTCTGCCTGCACTGGGCTACCTTGAGTCTGTCTTGAATCAACTTAACCTTCTCCTTAGAATCTCTGATTAAGTCTGGTCCGAACAACTGTCGATCGCCAACTTCATCCCACGATAACGGTGTTCTCCACCTCCTTTCGTACAAGGCTTTGAAAGGGGCCATCTTCAAACTGGCTTGATAATTGTTATTATAGGAGAACTCTGCATAGGGCAAATTGTCATCCCAACTAGATTCATAATCTAGCGCACAAGCTCTCAACATGTCCTCCAGAATCTGATTGACTCTCTCGGTCTGTCCATCTGTCTATGGATGAAAGGTTGTACCGAACTCTAGCCTGGTACCCAAAGTTTCATGCAACTGATTCCAAAATTTTGAAGTAAACTATGTTCCTCTATCTGATACAATGGTCCTCAGAACTCCATGCAGACATACAATCCAGGTCATGTATATGTTTGCCAACTTAGCACTCGTATAAGTTGTCTTCACCGGGATGAAATGGGCTACATTCGTCAAATGATCAACTACAACCCAGATAGAGTCATAGCCTGAACATGTCCTGGGTAATCCAGTGATAAAATCCATGCCAAGTTTATCCCACTTCCATTCGAGTATCGGCAAGGACTATAGCAAGCCTGCTGGTTTCTGATGCTCTGCCTTAACTCTCTGACATACATCACATACTGCTACATACTTGGCAATATACTTCTTCGTTCCTGTCAACCAGAAACTTTCCTTCAAATCCAGATACATCTTAGTGTTGCCTGGGTGAATAGAGTAAGGTGAATCGTGAGCCTCCTGAAGAATAAACTTCCTGATCTCAGGGTCATTGGGCACATAAATGCAATCCTCAAACCATAAGGTGTCGTGCTCATCCTCACGAAATTCTTTAGCCTTTCCTTTACTCATCCTTTCCTTTATCTCAGCAATCTCCTTGTCTACCTTCTGGGCTTCACTGATTGTACCCAACAAAGTGGACTGAATTTCCAATGCTGCAACATAACCTCTCAGAACTATCTCCAAGTGTAGTTCTCGAAGGTCGTCTGCTAACTCCTTAGGTAATCCTCCGGTTATGAGCGTGTTAATATAACTCTTGCGGATCAACGCATCTGCTACGACATTGGTCTTTCTTGGATGATAATGCAATCTCATATAATAATCTTTTATGAGCTCCAACCATCTCCTTTGCCCGAGGATTAACTCCTTCTATGTGAAGATGTACTTCAAACTCTTATGATCCGTATATACATCACAACGGTTACCGGTGAGAAAATGTCTCCATGTCTTGAGTGCATGCACTACGACTGCTGATACGTCTCCAACGTATCTATAATTTATGAAGCATTCATGCTATTATATTATCTGTTTTGAATGTTTATGGGCTTTATTATACACTTTTATATTATTTTTGGGACTAACCTATTAACCGGAGGCCCAGCCCAAATTGTTGTTTTCTTGCCTATTTCAGTGTTTCGAAGAAAAGGAATATCAAACGGAGTCCAAATGGAATGAAACCTTCAGGACAGTTATTTTTTGGAACAGAAGCAATCCAGGAGACTTGGAGTGGAAGTCAGGGAAGCTTCAAGGTGGCCACGAGGCAGGGAGGAGATCCCTACCCCTTGGGCACGCCCCCACCCTCGTGGGCCCCTTGTGGATCCCCTGGCCGACTTCGTTTGCCTATATATGTCCATATACCCTAAAGACATAAAGGAGCAATATAGATCAGGAGTTTCGCCGCCGCAAGCCTTTGTAGCCACCAAAAACCAGTCGGGACCCTGTTCCAGAACCCTGCCGGGGGGGGGGGGATCCCTCACCGGTAGCTACCTTCATCATCTCGGCGCTCTCCATGACGAGGAGGGAGTAGTTCACCCTCGGGGCTGAGGGTATGTACCACTAGCTATGTGTTTGATATCTCACTCTCTCTATCTCATGTTCTTGAGGTGATACGATCTTGATGTATCGTGAGCTTTGCTATTATAGTTGGATCTTATGATGTTTCTCCCCCTCTACTCTCTTGTGATGAATTGAGTTTTCCCCTTGAAGTTGTCTTGTCGGGTTGAGTCTTTAAGGATTTGAGAACACTTGATGTATGTCTTGCCGTGCTTATCTGTGGTGACAATGGGATATTCACGTGATCTACTTGATATATGTTTTGGTGATCAACTTGCGGGTTCAATGAACTTATGCATAGGGGTCGGCACACGTTTTCTTCTTGACTCTCTGGTAGAAACTTTGGGGCACTCTTTGAAGTACTTTGTGTTGGTTGAATAGATGAATATGAGATTGTGTGATGCATATCGTATAATCATACCCACTGATACTCAAGGTGACATTGGAGTATCTAGGTGACATTAGGGTTTTGGTTGATTTGTGTCTTAAGGTGTTATTCTAGTATGAACTCTATGATATATCGAACGAAAAGAATAGCTTCGTGTTATTTTACTACGGACTCTTGAATAGATTAATCAGAAAGGATAACTTTGAGGTTGTTTCGTACCCTACAAATAATCTCTTCGTTTGTTCTCCGCTATTAGTGACTTTAGAGTGACTCTTTGTTGCATGTTCAGGGATAGTTATATGATCCAAGTATGTTATTGTTGTAGAGAGAAATTGCACTAGTGAAAGTATGAACCCTAGGCCTTGTTTCCTAGCATTGCAATACCGTTTACGCCCACTTATACCACTTGTTACCTTGCTGTTTTATATTTTCGGTTTGCAAATACCTATATCTACCATCCATATTGCACTTGTATCACCATGTCTTCACCGAACTAGTGCACCTATACAATTTACCATTGTATTGGGTGTGTTGGGGACACAAGAGACTCTTTGTTATTTGGTTGCAGGGTTGTTTGAGAGAGACCATCTTAATCCTACGCCTCCCACGGATTGATTGTAACGCCCCGGATCCAATGCGCCAAGTGTCTGCCAGTTATTCGCCGTCTTTGCCATGTCATTTGCTTGCATGTTGCATTTTATCATGTCATCATGTGCATCTCATTTTGCATACGTGTTCATCTCATGCATCCGAGCCTTTTCCCCGTTGTCCCTTTTGCAATCCGGCACTCCTATGTCCTCCGGCGTCCCCCTCTTCTCTCTTTTCATGAGTGGGTGTTAAACGTTCTTAGAATGGACCGAGGCTTGCCAAGTGGCCTTGGTATAGCACCTGTCAAGTTTCGTGCTATTTGGAGTCCGTTTGATACTCCAATGGTTAACCGCGTAACCCAAAACCCCCCTTTCTCTTTGCAGCCCAACACCCTTCCAAAGTGGCCCAACACCTAGCAAACTCCCCTCCATGCTCTCAGTCGTTCGATCACGATCGCGTGGCCGAAAACCGCTCCTCATTTGGACTCTCCTAGCTCCCTCTACCTACAAATAGGCCCTCTCCCCCGAAATTTCGCGGATGAACCCTAGTTTTCCCCTCCGCGCCTCGCCGGACATGTCCGTCCTTGGCCGGACATGTTTGTCGCCGCCCTCCCGCGAATCCGCCACCGCCACGTGGCGCCGCCGCGCCGCCACCTCCGCGGGCCCGCGAGCCCGTCCGGGGCCCTCCTGGCCCGGAGCCCCCGCCGCCGCGGCCCGCTCCCCCGAGCCGGCCCCGCCGCCGCCTGGGCGTCCCCGCCGCCCGGTCACCCTCCGCCGCCCGGCCGGCCACCGCCGGCCGCCTGCCCCGCGCCCCGCCATCGCCCCTCGCCTCCGCGCCAGAGCGCCGCGCCGCCGTCCCCGATCCAGGCGCCGCCCCTCACCCGCCTTCTCCGCCGCCGGCGACCGGCGTCTCCCGCGTCGGCCGCGCCTCGCCGGAGGCCGCGTCCCCGGCCCCGTCGTTCGGCGCCCCTCCGCCGCGCAGCCCGAGCCCCTTCGCCGCCGTCCGCGCCGGATCCGGCGAGATCCGGCCGGAGGAGATCGCCCCGGGCCCTTCCTCTCCATCTCCGGCAAAGATCCGGCAAGATCCACCATCGCCTCGAAGTCTGTGCAAAATTGGAGGTTGACCCCCGAAATTCCACTAAGTCCCCGATTATTTTGACATTTTGGTGCACTTTTCATCGCATCATAACTTGCTGCATACTGCTCTGTTTTGTGCGTGTAATAAGTAAAATTGTTCGCCTCAACGAGTGCTTCATTTCATTCCATTGCATCATGTTCATTTGAGGTCATCTTGATGCCTGAATCATCGTTGCAAGAGTGCTTCGTGATGTTGTCTGCTGTCTGTTAACAGAACATGCTCATTTGTCATTTTTGCCATGATTGATGTGTGCATCCTATGAGGTTGATGTCTACATGTGTTTTGATCTATGCCATGTCTTCTTTACAGAGGTGCTTACCATGTATTTTTCTGATCAATGTGGTGACTAGCACAAGCATGCAAACTAGGCTTCGTGATATTGTTGTTTGTCCCTGTTCTGCTGTTATTTTGATGCCATGTAAACTTGATGCTACAAAGAGATCCATGCATATTTGGAGATACATCAGTAAGAATGTTTTGAACATATGATTCTCCTCTATCCATTCATGGCCCTGTTTGCAATTATGGAGTAGTCTAGAATGTCATTTTCGTGCTCTACTTTTGCTTCAAAATGTTTCCTGGCAGATTGGTTACATGTTATTCAATTTTGCCAAGGTTGTTGTAGTTGATCCTTGCATGCTATGAACTTGTTCTTGCCTTGGTTTGTTTCATAAACATGTCTTATTGCTGATGCTATGCATATCATGTCATGCAATGACTTGTGGTGCGTGAATCAAGCTTGTTAAGTAGGGTACTTGCTGTTGCTGTTTTGCTAGGCTGAATCTATTATTTTGTGATGCTATGTAAACCTGCTGCTGCAAGTCATTCTATGCATAATCTGGAGATGATCACTAAATTTGTTTTGTTCTACATGTCATCCTCTAACCATCCATGCCCCTGGTTGCATTTATAGCTTGATTTAACTTGTTGTAATATTGCTCCAAAGTTGCTAGATAATGTTGTTGTCAGCCTGTTAACATTAAGTTTAGTTATTGCAATGATTGTTGCTAGTGTTCCATGCACCCTATGACCTTCCTATTGCCATGCTTAGCTTCATAAATATGTCTTCTTACTGTTGGTTGCCTTTCCAAGCCATGTATTGCTCTGTAGTGAGTTGCACAAGCTCATTTACATGCCTTCATAATTCTGTTCCTGCCATGTTTGAATCTGTATTAGAACTTGCTATGTTTACATGGGTGCCATCATATTTTCTGATCCTTTTTGGCTTATGGTCAGCAAGGGACTTTTGATCTATGGGATTAGTAGGTTCATGCCATGCCTTTGTTTGCCATGATAAGTTCCTGTAACATGTTGTTTGATAGCTCTGAAAATTGCAACCTGATGTTATTTTCTGCAAAGTCTGAACTGTTATTATTTGCAATCTTTCCATGTGTGTTTGAGCATTTTCTAGTGATTTCGGGAGATAGCTCAGTGTTCATGTTTTATTATGCTTTACCTGTACATCATGCCCATGCCTTTTTTTTCTTGTTGAGGTCCTGTAGCATGTTGTTTTGATGCTTGCAAGATGCCTAGTTGCTGTTTTGGACAGATTGTTGCTATAACTTGTTTCATGTGTGTGTGTTGAACCGTTGCTCCGTTTTGAGTGTGCTCTATATGAAACTTGCTTAGAATTGCATGTAGTTTCATATTATCATGTTGCATACTTGTTTTGAGGTGTTTTCTTGATGTTTGTATGCATTCTGCATCAATGCCATGTTTAACTTGTTTTGCTCATATCTTCTAGACCGTAGCTCCGAACTAAATGAACTCTATATGTAACTTGACTAGAATCTTGTGTAGATCATCTTGGTGCATCTTAACTTCCTGTTTAACAACTTGAACATAAGGTTTATTCAGATCTGTACCAATTTCGGAACTTACATATGAGGACTTATCGGAATTGTTATATGTTGTTCCCGGCCTCATTTAAACTTGCCTTGTTGTGTTGCTCTTGTTTGCATCATCTCTTGCCATGAGTAGCTTCATGTAGATTTGTCATGCATCATACTTGGTTGAGCATCATGTCTTGTTGATGTGTGGTGTGTTTACTATGTTGTGTGCTTCTTCTCGATAGTTCCCGTTTCGTTGCGATCGTGAGGATTCGTTCGTCTACGCTTGGTCCGTCTTCATGGCTTCATCTTCTTCATGGACTCGTTCTTCTTCCTTGCGGGATTTCAGGCAAGATGACCGCTACCTTGGATCTCACTACTATCATTGCTATGCTAGTTGCTTCGTTCTATCGCTATGCTGCGTTACCTAACTTTTGCTCCTCAAGCCTTCCAAATTGCCATGAACCTCTAACCTTAGACACCCTTCCTAGAAAACCGTTGCTTGGCAATGTTAACGCTTTGCTCAGCCCTCTTATCGCGTTGCTAGTTGCAGGTGAAGTTGAAGATTGCTCCATGGTGGACAGGATTTTGGTTGGGATATCACAATACCTCTTATATTATTAATGCATCTATATACTTGGTAAAGGGTGGAAGACTCGGCCTTATGCCTGGTGTTTTGTTCCACTCTTGTCGCCCTAGTTTCCGTCATACCGGTGTTATGTTCTCGGATTTTGCGTTCCTTACGCGGTCGGGTGATTTATGGGACCCCCTTGACAGTTCGCTTTGAATAAAACTCCTCCAGCAAGGCCCAACATTGGTTTTACCATTTGCCTCACCACCACCTACCTTTTCCATTGGGAGTCGCGCTCTCGAGGGTCATCTTTATTTTAGCCCCCCGGGCCAGTGCTTGTCTAAGTGTTGGTCCAAACCGAGCAGCCTGCGGGGCCACCTCGGGGCAACTCGAGGGCTGGTTTTACTCGTAGCTTGACTTATCTGGTGTTGCCCTGAGAACGAGATATGTGCAGCTCCTATCGGGATTGTTGGCGCATCGGGTGGCTTTGCTGGTCTTGTTTTACCATTGTCGAAATGTCTTGTAAACCGGGATTCCGAGTCTGATCGGGTCTTCCTGGGAGAAGGTATATCCTTTGTTGATCGCGAGAGCTTATCATGGGCTAAGTTGGGACACCCCTGCAGGGTATAATCTTTCGAAAGCCATGCCTGCGGTTATAGGCAGATGGGAATTTGTTAATGTCTGGTTGTAGATAACTTGACACCAGATCCGAATTAAAACGCATCAACCGCGTGTGTAGCCGTGATGGTCTCTTTTCGGCGGAGTCCGGGAAGTGAAAACGGTTTTTGGGTTATGTTTGACGTAAGTAGGAGTTCAGGATCACTTCTTGATCATTGCTAGATTCACGACCGTTCTGATTGCTCTCTTCTCGCTCTTGTTTGCGTATCTTAGCCACCATATATGCTTAGTCGCTGCTGCAACCTCACCACTTTACCCCTTCCTTTCCCGTTAAGCTTTGCTAGTCTTGATACCAATGGTAATGGGATTGCTGAGTCCTCGTGGCTCACACATTACTACAACAACAGTTGCAGGTACAGGTTATGCGATGATCATGACGCGAGAGTGATGCTTGCTTGCGTTGAGTTCTTCTTCTGCTTCTTCGATCAAGGGATAGGTTCCAGGTCGGCAGCCTGGGCTAGCAGGGTGGATGTCGTTTTAGTTTCTGTTTGTGTTTCATCCGTAGTCGGATGATGCTCTTTTGTATTGTGATGTTGTATTCGTGTGGCATTGTATGCCTATTGAATGTATCCCCATCTATTATGTAATGTTGATGTAATGATATCCACCTTGCAAAAGTGTTTCAATATGCGGGTCTATCCTTGGTGGGACCTTCGAGTTCCTTTTGGATAGGGTCGCATATTGGGCGTGACATTGATAAACCTTAGGTCATCCACTTGAGGGAAATTTGCTATTGTCCTACAAACCTCTGCACTTGGAGGCCCAACAACGTCTACAAGGAGAAGGTTGCATAGTAGACATCAAGCTCTTTTTTGGCGCCGTTGCCGGGGAGGTGAGTGCTTGAAGGTATATCTTTAGATCTTGCAATCGAATCTTTTTGTTTCTTGTTTTATCACTAGTTAGGTTTATAAAATAAAACTACAAAAAGAAACGGAATTGAGTTTTCCTCATATGCTTCATCTTTTTAATATCTTCCGTGAGAATGATGGAAAGGAAAATTGTGCTCAATTTCTAGAAGAAGAATGCATTAAAATGTTTCGTACTAGATCTTTGAATGAGGAGCATGATTGCAATGTTGTTAGTATGAACTCATTGAATATCCATAGTAGTAATGATGATTGCACTAATCATGATGAAAATGTCTCTTATAAGCATGTCAACTTTTGTGGAGTGCATGGAGTTTGCACGTACACACCAAATAGGGAAAATATAATTTGCAAGAGGCATAAGTATTTAGAAACTAAATGGTTGCAAGAAAGACTAGATGTTTGTGCTGAAAATCTAAAATTTCTTTTCCATACTTGTGAACTTTGCAATGAACGTGGTCATTTAAATCTCCGATGCAAATTGTTTCATGATCGAATCGTGTCCAAACATTGTGATGACTTGATTTCCCTTGCACATCATAGTGAACCTAGTTTCCTTTTGGGTTATGAAGAAATGAAACGTGTAACTAAGCATATTCCAGAATATAACCTTGAGAAATTCCTTGATATTGATCTAGAGGAAATTTATATGTATTGTGCAGTGAATTGCGTTGAAAATCCTTATATTTCCAATTACATAAAGAAAAGAAAGAAAATAGAAGATGAAGAGAATACTAATGAAAGGGAAGAGACTTCCCAATATCCTCCTATTATTTCATATGATGAATCAGGTAACGAGGAGGAGCCTTCTATTCAACCAATCTCATTAATAAGGAGCTCAAAAAAGAGGGTTAAGCCCACACATAATGTGAAGAAGAAGAAAAGATGGAGAGGCAAAGGTAGAAAGGTATCCCTCCCAAATGATGTTTCTCCTATTACTCATTGTGATGATGATAATTGCTATACTATTGGTGCTATCCATACTATTAATGATGAGAGTGATTATGCTTATGATATGAAAATGCCCAAGCTTGGGGATGCTATGTTTGATGAGAATGACATGTTTGAGAATATATTTACTGCAATTAATGTTTGTCCTAAGCTTGGGGATCCTACGTTCAATGAAGATGATATTTTTAGCCTCCCAGGTTTTGATGAGCAAATTTATTATGATTATAGCATGCCTCGTATTTACGATGGTTATATTGATGAAAGTGGGTTTGGAAGAGTGTAAACTTTGGGAAGTAATGATCCCACTATTTTGGACGGTGTTGAATCTTATAATATTTATGAAAGTGTATTTGGAGAGGTCATGACTTTATTTAGTGATGAATCCACTATTTTGGAAGAGGTTTCAATTGATTATGATGAGAACAAAGTTTCTACTTATGATGATTATTGTGATGATACTTATGCTATAAAAAGTAGTGACGATTATATTAAAACTTGTCATGATTATGATTGCCCTTTTTCTGAACATTACTCTTTTAATATGGAAACAATTTATAGTATTCGAGTCTCTTATGATACTCCCACTATTCCGAATGAGAATTTTTTTGCTTATGTGGAGAGTAATAAAATTTCTATGCTTGTAGATCATGAAAAGAATGCTTTATGTGACGGTTATATTGTTGAATTCATTCATGATGCTACTGGAAATTAATATGAGGGAGGAACATATGCTTGTAGGAATTGCAATAATATCAAGTTTCCTCTCTATGTGCTTAAAATCTTGAAGTTATACTTGTTTTGCCTTCGTATTCCATGCCATGTATTGCTCTGTAGTGAGTTGCACAAGCTCATTTACATGCCTTCATAATTCTGTTCCTGCCATGTTTGAATCTGTATTATAACTTGCTATGTTTACATGGGTGCTATCATATTTTCTGATCCTTTTTGGCTTATGGTCAGCAAGGGACTTTTGATCTATGGGATGGGTTCATGCCATGCCTTTGTTTGCCATGATAAGTTCCTGTAACATGTTGTTTGATAGCTCTGAACATTGCAACCTGATGTTATTTTCTGCAAAGTCTGAAATGTTATTATTTGCAATCTTTCCATGTGTGTTTGAGCATGTTCTAGTGATTTATGGAGATAGCTCAGTGTTCATGTTTTGTTATGCTTTACCTGTACATCATGCCCATGCCTTTTTTTTCTTGTTGAGGTCCTGTAGCATGTTGTTTTGATGCTTGCAAGATGCCTAGTTGCTGTTTTGGACAGATTGTTGCTATAACTTGTTTCATGTGTGTGTGTTGAACCGTTGCTCCGTTTTGAGTGTGCTCTATATGAAACTTGCTTAGAATTGCATGTAGTTTCATATTATCATGTTGCATACTTGTTTTGAGGTGTTTGCTTGATGTTTGTATGCATTTTGCATCAATGCCATGTTTAACTTGTTTTGCTCATATCTTCTAGACCGTAGCTCCGAACTAAATGAACTCTATATGTAACTTGACTAGAATCTCGTGTAGATCATCTTGGTGCATCTTAACATGTTGTTTAACAACTTGAACATAAGGTTTATTCAGATATGGACCAATTTCGAAACTTACATATGAGGACTTAACGGAATTGTTATATGTTGTTCCCGGCCTCATTTAAACTTGCCTTGTTATGTTGCTCTTGTTTGCATCATCTCTTGCCATGAGTAGCTTCATGTAGCTTTGTCATGCATCATACTTGGTTGAGCATCATGTCTTGTTTATGTGTGGTGTGTTTACTATGTTATGTGCTTCTTCTCGATAGTTCCCGTTTCGTTGCGATCGTGAGGATTCGTTCGTCTACGCTTGGTTCGTCTTCGTGGCTTTATCTTCGTGGCTTCATCTTCTTCATGGACTCGTTCTTCTTCCTTGCGGGATTTCAGGCAAGATGACCGCTACCTTGGATCTCACTACTATCATTGCTATGCTAGTTGCTTCGTTCTATCGCTATGCTGCGTTACCTAACTTTTGCTCCTCAAGCCTCCCAAATTGCCATGAACCTCTAACCTTAGACACCCTTCCTAGCAAACCGTTGCTTGGCTATGTTAACGCTTTGCTCAGCCCTCTTATAGCGTTGCTAGTTGCAGGTGAAGTTGAAGATTGCTCCATGGTGGACAGGATTTTGGTTGGGATATCACAATATCTCTTATATTATTAAAATGCATCTATATACTTGGTAAAGGGTGGAAGACTCGGCCTTTTGCCTGGTGTTTTTGTTCCACTCTTGCCGCCATAGTTTCCGTCATACCGGTGTTATGTTCCCGGATTTTGCATTCCTTACGCGGTCGGGTGATTTATGGGACCCCCTTGACAGTTCGCTTTGAATAAAACTCCTCCAGCAAGGCCCAACATTGGCTTTACCATTTGCCTCACCACCACCTACCTTTTCCCTTGGGAGTCGTGCTCTCAAGGGTCATCTTTATTTTAGCCCCCCTGTGCGAGTGCTTGTCTAAGTGTTGGTCCGAACCAAGAAGCATGCGGGGCCACCTCGGGGCAACTCGAGGGCTGGTTTTACTCGTAGCTTGACTTATCCGGTGTTGCCCTGAGAACGAGATATGTGCAGCTCCTATCGGGATTGTCGGCGCATCGGGTGGCTTTGCTGGTCTTGCTTTACCATTGTCGAAATGTCTTGTAAACCGGGATTCCGAGTCTGATCGGGTCTTCCTGGGAGAAGGTATATCCTTCGTTGATCGCGAGAGCTTATCATGGGCTAAGTTGGGACACCCCTGCAGGGTATAATCTTTCGAAAGCCGTGCCTGCGGTTATAGGCAGATGGGAATTTCTTAATGTCTGGTTGTAGATAACTTGACACCAGATCCGAATTAAAACGCATCAACCGCGTGTGTAGCCGTGATGGTCTCTTTTCGGCGGAGTCCGGGAAGTGAACACGGTTTTTGGGTTATGTTTGACGTAAGTAGGAGTTCAGGATCACTTCTTGATCATTTCTAGATTCACGACCGTTCCGCTTGCTCTCTTCTCACTCTTGTTTGCGTATGTTAGCCACCATATATGCTTAGTCGCTGCTGCAACCTCACCACTTTACCCCTTCCTTTCCCATTAAGCTTTGCTAGTCTTGATACCCATGGTAATGGGATTGCCGAGTCCTCGTGGCTCACAGATTACTACAACAACAGTTGCAGGTACAGGTTATGCGATGATCATGACGCGAGAGCGATGCTTGCTTGCGTTGAGTTCTTCTTCTGCTTCTTCGATCAGGGGATAGGTTCCAGGTCGGCAGCCTGGGCTAGCAGGGTGGATGTCGTTTGAGTTTTTGTTTGTGTTTCATCCGTAGTCGGATGATGCTCTTTTGTATTGTGATGTTGTATTCGTGTGGCATTGTATGCCTATTGAATGTATCCCCATCTATTATGTAATGTTGATGTAATGATATCCACCTTGCAAAAGCGTTTCAATATGCGGGTCTATCCTTGGTTGGACCTTCGAGTTCCTTTTGGATAGGGTCGCATATTGGGCGTGACATTGATAAACCTTAGGTCATCCACTTCAGGGAAATTTGCTACTGTCCTACAAACCTCTGCACTTGGAGGCCCAACAACGTCTACAAGGAGAAGGTTGCATAGTAGATATCAAGCTCTTTTTTGGCGCCATTGCCGGGGAGGTGAGTGCTTGAAGGTATATCTTTAGATCTTGCAATCGAATCTTTTTGTTTCTTGTTTTATCACTAGTTTAGTTTATAAAATAAAACTACAAAAAGAAACGGAATTGAGTTTTCCTCATATGCTTCATCTTTTTAATATCTTTCGTGAGAATGATGGAAAGGAAAATTGTGCTCAATTGCTAGAAGAAGAATGCATTAAAATGTTTCGTACTAGATCTTTGAATGAGGAGCATGATTGCAATGTTGTTAGTATGAACTCATTGAATATCCATAGTACTAATGATGATTGCACTAATCGTGATGAAAATGTCTCTTATAAGCATGTCAACTTTTGTGGAGTGCATGGAGTTTGCACGTACACACCAAATAGGGAAAATATAATTTGCAAGAGGCATAAGTATTTAGAAAATAAATGGTTGCAAGAAAGACTAGATGTTTGTGCTGAAAATTTAAAATTTCTTTTCCATACTTGTGAACTTTGCAATGAACGTGGTCATTTAAATCTCCGATGCAAATTGTTTCATGATCGAATCATGTCCAAACATTGTGATGACTTGATTTCCCTTGCACATCATAGTGAACCTAGTTTGCTTTTGGGTTATGAAGAAATGAAATGTGTAACTAAGCATATTCCAGAATATAACCTTGAGAAATTCCTTGATATTGATCTAGAGGAAATTTATATGTATTGTGCAGTGAATTGCGTTGAAAATCCTTATATTTCCAATTACATAAAGAAAAGAAAGAAAATAGAAGATGAAGAGAATACTAATGAAAGGGAAGAGACTTCCCAATATCCTCCTATTATTTCATATAATGAATCAGGTAACGAGGAGGAGCCTTCTATTCAACCAATCTCATTAATAAGGAGCTCAAAAAAGAGGGTTAAGCCCACACATAATGTGAAGAAGAAGAAAAGATGGAGAGGCAAAGGTAGAAAGGTATCCCTCCCAAATGATGTTTCTCCTATTACTCATTGTGATGATGATAATTGCTATACTATTGGTGCTATCCATACTATTAATGATGAGAGTGATTATGCTTATGATATGAAAATGCCCAAGCTTGGGGATGCTATGTTTGATGAGAATGACATGTTTGAGAATATATACTGCAATTAATGTTTGTCCTAAGCTTGGGGATCCTACGTTTAATGAAGATGATATTTTTAGCCTCCCAGGTTTTGATGAGCAAATTTATTATGATGATAGCATGCCTCGTATTTACGATGGTTATATTGATGAAAGTAGGTTTGGAAGAGTGTAAACTTTGGCAAGTAATGATCCCACTATTTTGGACGGTGTTGAATCTTATAATATTTATGAAAGTGTATTTGGAGAGGTCATGACTTTATTTAGTGATAAATCCACTGTTTTGGAAGAGGTTTCAATTGATTATGATGAGAACAAAGTTTCTACTTATGATGATTATTGTGATGATACTTATGCTATAAAAAGTAGTGACGATTATATTAAAACTTGTCATGATTATGATTGCCCTTTTTCTGAACATTACTCTTTTAATATGGAAACAATTTATAGTATTCGAGTCTCTTATGATACTCCCACTATTCCGAATGAGAATTTTTTTGCTTATGTGGAGAGTAATAAAATTTCTATGCTTGTAGATCATGAAAAGAATGCTTTATGTGACGGTTATATTGTTGAATTCATTCATGATGCTACTGGAAATTATTATGAGGGAGGAACATATGCTTGTAGGAATTGCAATAATATCAAGTTTCCTCTCTATGTGCTTAAAATCTTGAAGTTATGCTTGTTTTGCCTTCGTATGCTAGTTGATTATTGTTCCCATAAGTTGTTTGCTCACAAAATCCCTATGCATAGGAAGTGGGTTAGGCTTAAATGTGCTATTAATATGCTTCATGATGCTCCCGTTATGTTTCAATTCTTATCTTTTATGTGAGCATCATTGTCATCATCATGCCTAGCTAGGAAGGCATTAAAGAAAAGCGCTTGTTGGGAGACAACCCAATATTTACCCTTACTGTTTTGTGTGTTCACATGATTAAGCCACTTTAGTAATCATATTTTATAGCTTTTGTTTCAATAAAGTGCCAAGTAAGACCTTTAGAATAGCTTACGGTGATAGTTGTGTTGGTCCTGCTGAAAATCAGAAACTTTTGCACCAAGTAAATTAGTTTTGATAATTCACAGAAAAGTGATTTTGATCCGATTCTTTTTTATCTGGATTGGTACACAAATTTCTTAGGACTTCCTAATTTGGTAGAATTTTTTTGAGTTACAGAAGTATTCAAGAGTTACAAATTACTACAGACTGTTCTGTTTTTGACAGATTCTGTTTTCTATGTGTTGTTTGCTTTTTTTGATGAATCTATGAGTAGTATCGGAGGTTATGAACCATAGAGAAGTTGGAATACAGTAGGTTTAAAACCAATATGAATTTATAATGAGTTCATAACAGTACCTAAGTGGTGGTTTATTTTCTTATACTAACGGAGCTTACGAGTTTTCTGTTGAGTTTTGTGTTGTGAAGTTTTCAAGTTTTGGGTAAAGATTTGATGGACTATGGAATAAGAAGTGGCAAGAGCCTAAGCTTGGGGATGCCAAAGGCACCCCAAGGTAATATTCAAGCACAAACAAGAGCCTAAGCTTGGGGATGCCCCGGAAGGCACCCCATCAGTAACTTTACTTGGAGCTATATTTTTATTCACCACATGATATGTGTTTTGCTTGGAGCGTCATTTTGTTTTATTTTGTTTTGATTGATGTTTGAATAAAATGCCAAGATCTGAAATTCTTTGATGATAGAGAGTCTTCACATAGCTACATACTTATTTAAACTACTCATTGATCTTCACTTATATCTCTTTGGAGTAGTTTGTCATTTACTCGTGTGCCTCACTTATATCCTATGAGTAAATGGTTGAATGATTTGAATATCATAAATCTGAAATTATATATGTTTCATATGCTTACCCATTGGGAGTAATGACTTCACATCGAAGAAGTAGAGGTGGGAAATTTCTTGAAAGTTAGCAAACATAGTATTGGTCACTTGAACAATTCATGAAAGAGTATTGAAGGAAGAGAGATTTCACATATAAATATACTATCTTGGACATCTTCTATGATTGTGAGCCCCATTAATTATTTTCAAACCCGAGAAAATTAGTTGAAGTTGGATAAGGAAGACAACGTAATGAGTTATGGTTGGGTATATTTGTATAGAAGTTATATTGTTATAGATCCTCCAACATGTGGTGCTTGCTTTTTAGAATCCTTTGCTAGCCAAAATATCTGTACTAAGCGAGAATACTGCTTGTGCATCCAAATTCCTTGAACCAAGTTTCTTCGATGAGTGTCCACCATATCTACCTATATGCGGTATTTACCTGCCGTTCCAAGTAAATTTGCATGTGCCAAACTCTAAATCTTCAAATAATAATCTGTTTTGTATGCCCGAATCGCTCATCTAGAGACTAGGGGCTACCAGTATCTTCCATGCTAGGTGGGTTATTCTCACGATGAGTGGACTCCGCTCATCATTCATGAGAAAAATGGCTGGTAACTGGGATGCCCATTCCCATGATCAAAAGATCAAAATCAAATCAAAATAATTGCAAACATAACTAGCCCAGGATTGTTGTTAGTTGGAGGCACCCATTATTTCGGGCAAGCCATGGATTGATGATTGTTGGTGGAGGGGGAGTAAAAACTTTACCATTTTGTTTGGGAACCGCCTATAATGTATCCAGTATGGAAGAAACTGGGAACCCTTGGTTGTTATGTTGACAATGGAAGCATACCTCTCAAAATTATTTCCATCTCTGTTTAAAAGCTTCGAGCTCTGGCACCTCTGCAAATCCCTGCTTCCCCCTGCGAAGGGCCTATCTTTTACTTTAATGCAAGAGTCAGTAGTATTCCTTCTCATTCCAGCCTACTCTTTAGTTGGCAAGCATCATGTGATGGGGAAAGATCTAAGAATACATGGCCATTCAAATATATTTGATCATGAATTATTATTGTTGACAATTATCTATATGATAAGTTAGTTGGGAGGCGAAACATTAAGCCCCTATCTTTCTCTGTGTTCGATCGATGCTATTTGTTCTAAAAATATGCTTTAAGTGGTAGCAATCATGGAAGACTATATGATAGTTGAGTATGTGGGATTTTCTAAATCAAAGCTCTTACATAGACCCTTCCTAAAAATAAGATGAATTGCAATTGTTTGATGACTGAGAACATAGTTTGCTAGTTTTCAAGAAAGTTTATGGTCTATGCTTTAACATTTGAATAGCTTGTTACTTGATCATGAGAAGTTTTATGAGATGAGCTACTGTTATGACATATAATGATGCTAGAAAAGGTCATTGAAATTACCATTGATCAAACTTATGCACCTTCTAGCATTCACACTTCATAAATTATTTCTTTTATCATTTACCTACTCGAGGACGAGCAGGAATTAAGCTTGGGGGTGCTTGATATGTCTCCAACATATCTATAATTTATGAAGCATTCATGCTATTATATTATCTGTTTTGGATGTTTATGGGCTTTATTATACACTTCTATATTATTTTTGGGACTAACCTATTAACCGGAGGCCCATCCCAAAATTGTTGTTTTCTTGCCTATTTCAGTGTTTCGAAGAAAAGGAATATCAAACGGAGTCCAAACAGAATGAAACCTTTGGGAGAGTTATTTTTGGAACGGAAGCAATCCAGGAGACTTGGAGTGGAAGTCCGGGAAGCTTTGAGGTGGCCACGAGGCAGGGAGGCGCGCCCTACCCCCCTGGGCACGCCCCCCACCCCCACGGGCCCCTCGTCGCTCCCCTAACCGACTTCTTTTCCCTATATATGTCCATATACCTTAAAAACATCGAGGAGCACCACAGATTGGGAGTTTCGCCCCCGCAAGTCTCTGTAAACACCAAAAACCAATCGGGACCCTGTTCCGGCACCCTGCCGGAGGGGGGATCCCTCACCGGTGGCCATCTTCATCATCCTGGCGCTCTCCATGACAAGGAGGGAGTAGTTCACCTTCAAGGCTGAGGGTATGTACCAGTAGCTATGTGTTTGATCTCTCTGTCTCTCTCGTGTTCTTGAGGTGATACGATCTTGATGTATCGTGAGCTTTGCTATTATAGTTGGATCTTATGATGTTTCTCCCCCTCTACTCTCTTGTGATGAATTGAGTTTTCCCCTTGAAGTTGTCTTGTCAGATTGAGTCTTTAAGGATTTGAGAACACTTGATGTATGTCTTGTCGTGCTTATCTGTGGTGACAATTGGATATTCACGTGATCTACTTGATGTATGTTTTGGTGATCAACTTGCGGGTTCAATGAACTTATGCATAGGGGTTCGCACACGTTTTCGTCTTGACTCTCCGGTAGAAACTTTGGGGCACTCTTTGAAGTACTTTGTGTTGGTTGAATAGATGAATCTGAGATTGTGTGATGCATATCGTATAATCATACCCACGGATACTTGAGGTGACATTGGAGTATCTAGGTGACATTAGGGTTTTGGTTGATTTGTGTATTAAGGTGTTATTCTAGTACGATCTCTATGATAGATCAAATGGAAAGAATAGCTTCGTGTTATTTTACTACGGACTCTTGAATAGATCGATCAGAAAGGATAACTTTGAGGTGGTTTCGTACCCTACAATAATATCTTTGTTTGTTCTCCGCTATTAGTGACTTTGGAGTGACTCTTTATTGCATGTTGAGGGATAGTTATATGATCCAAGTATGTTATTATTGTTGAGTGAACTGGCACTAGTGAAAGTATGAACCCTAGGCCTTGTTTCCTAGCATTGCAATACCGTTTACGCTCACTTTTACCACTTGTTACCTTGCTGTTTTTATATTTTCAGTTTACAAATACCTATATCTACCATCCATATTGAACTTGTATCACCATCTCTTTGCCGAACTAGTGCACCTATACAATTTACCATTGTATTGGGTGTGTTGGGGACACAAGAGACTCTTTGTTATTTGGTTGCAGGGTTATTTGAGAGAGACCATCTTCATCCTACGCCTCCCACGGATTGATAAACCTTAGGTCATCCTCTTGAGGGAAATTTGTTACTGTCCTACAAACCTCTCTACTTGGAGGCCCAACAACGTCTACAAGGAGAAGGTTGCGTAGTAGACATCAGCTGCTAACTCCAAATCATGTGTAGCATAATTCAACTCATGAGGTCGAAGTTGTCGTGAGGCGTATGAAACAACTCTTCTGTCCTGCATAAGCACTCCTCCAAGTCCTCGACGTGAAGTGTCGCAATATACTTGGAAATCCTTGCGAATGTCTGGGAGAATCAACATTGTGGTTGTAAGCAAATGTGTCTTCAACTCCTAAAAACTGGCTTCACAATCCTCAGTCAATTTAAACTTGGTGTCCTTCTTTAATAACTTCGTGATGGGCTTCGCAATCTTGGAAAAATTCTCAATAAATCTCCGGTAATAACCTGTGAGTCTAAGAGAACTTCTGATCTCTCCCACTGAGGTGGGTGCCAACCACTTAGTGATAGAAGCAACCTTGGTAGGGTCTACTTCTATTCCTTCTCCAGATATAACATGTCAGAGAAATCCAACTTCCTTACACAAAAACTAGCATTTGCTGAACTTGGCGTATAACTGATGTTCCTGAGCTTCTCGACTTTATCAATTTAGAGACTTAAGAGCAGAAGTAAAAATGGGAAAATTCCACCATCTCCCAAAAATAGATGTGCCAATCTTGAAGAGAAAATTATCGACCTTGCAAAGGTATCTCTGCGGGATCAAATATAAGACGAGATTGCCAGACATTGTGATCTTCCTTGATCAGCATAAAGAGTATATAGCTCTTCGGGAACCAAACGCAAATGTTCCTTATGCTCCTCTTCATTCTTCGAGTAGACCAATATGTCGTCAATGAACACCACGACGAATTTATCTAAAAACTCCATGAACACCTTGTTCATCATACTCATGAAATACGCAGGGGCATTAGTCAAACCAAATGACATAACTGTATGCTCATATAGCCCATACCTCGTGGTAAAAGCTGTTTTAGGTATATCCTGCTCTCGGATGTTCAACTGGTGATAGCCTGATCAAAGATCGATCTTGGAAAAAACTTTAGCTCCTTGCAGCTGGTCAAACAAATCATTGACCATCGGCAGAGGGTATTTGTTCTTGATCGTCACCTCATTCAGCGCATGATAATCAACAACCATCCTCAAAGATCCATCCTTCTTCTCAACTAGAAGCAGTGGGGCTCCTCAAGGTGATGAACTTGGTTGAATGTAACCTTTCTCCAGTAACTCCTTAATCAGCTTCTTAATTTCCTCTAGATAATTTGTGGGCATCCGATACAGTCTCTTGGATACTAGTCTGGTGCCTGGCAATAACTCAATCAAAAACTCAATGTCTTGATCAGGTGGCATGCCTGGTAACTCCTCCAGAGATACATTGGGATAATCCTTCACCACTGGTACTTCCTCCTAAACAACTCCTGATAAGGAATTCACCTGAGTCCTCCTCGGCGCATGCCTATACACATACTTAATTCTCTTTCCTTTCGGGGTGGTGAGTAGAATTGATTTACTGGCGCAATCAATGTTTCCCTTAAACTTGGATAGCCAATCTATGCCTAGTATCACATCCAATCATTTTGACTCCAAGACAATCAGGTCGGTGGGGAAAACATGTCTACCTATGGTTACTGGCAACTGATAGCATCCCCTACTAGCCATATACTCCGCTCCTGGGGAACTTACTAACATAGGTGACTAATGGGCTATTGTTGGCAATTTATACTTATCCACAAATCCCCTTGATATGAATGAATGAGATGCACAAGTATCAAAAAGAACAAGTGTTGTAAATGCATTAATCAAAAACTTACTGACAACTGTGTCGGGCTGATCCTCAATCTCCTCCACACTGACGTGGTTTACCTAACCTTTGGTGAAGGGGCTGGGCTTCTTCACAGAATCTCCAATGCCGTTTCCATTCTTTGCTTCAGGACATTCAGTGGCATAATGTCCAGTCTTACCGCACTTGAAACATGTAATGTGACTCAAATCCCTCTTGGCTGGTGTTGCGGGGTTGGAACGGTTCTGGCTACTGCTTCCTCCATTCCCATTGCCACTCTTAGGGCCACTGTGGTTGTGCGAACTTCCTCCTTTGTGCGTATGTCCTCAATGGTTGTGAGTGTGTCCTCCCAAGTATGGGGAATAGCGGGGTTTCTGTTGAGCTCCAGAAGTGTACCTCCCCTGTCCATACTTCCTCTCACGGTTATCAATCTGTTGCTGCTTGCCTTCTATCATGAGGGTCGTGTCTACCAATTCCTGGTAGTTGTTGAAAGTTGCCACCATCAACTGCATACTTAGCTCATCATTGAGTCCCTCAAGAAACTTCTCCTGCTTCGCGGCCTCTGTGGCCACATCATCTGGGGCATAGTGTGCTAACTTGCTAAACTCATCCACATATTGTCCCACTGTACGACCTCCTTGGCGCATGTTGCGAAACTCGTGCTTCTTCATGCTCATAGCTCCTGCTAAAATATGGGCGGTGCAGAAAGCTTGCTGCAATTGATCTCATGTAACTGTATCAATGGGGTAAGTGGTGGTGAAGTTCTCCCACCAAGATGTTGCGGGTCCATCAAGCTGATGTGCGGCAAAGCGCACTCTCTCCGCATCTATGCATCCTGCAGTGGTCAGCTCTCTTCCAATCTTGTGGAGCCAATCATCAGCAACAATCGGCTCGGTGCTGCTAGAGAACACCATCGGATTCAACCTTAGAAAGCGGGCTAGGTTGTCAACAGGGGGTGGTGGCAGTGGGTGAGGGAGTCCTAGATTGAGGAGTCCTCAGACAGCTGGACTATATACTTTGGCCGGACTGTTGGACTATGAAGATACAAGATTTAAGACTTCGTCCCGTGTCCGGATGGGACTCTCCTTTGCGTGGAAGGAAAGATTAGATATTCATATATGTAGATCTCCTTCTCTGTAACCGACTGTGTAACCCTAGCCCCCTCCAGTGTCTACATAAACCGGAGGGTTTAGTCCATAGGACAACAACAATGATAGTCATAGGCTAGCTTCTAGGTTTTAGCCTCTACGATCTCGTGGTAGATCAACTCTTGTAATACTCATATCATCAAGATCAATCAAGCAGGAAGTAGGGTATTACCTCCATCGAGAGGGCCCGAACCTGGGTAAAACATCGTGCCCCTGCCTCCTGTTACCATTAGCCTTAGACGCACAGTTCAGGACCCCCTACTCGAGATCCGCCGGTTTTAACACCGACATTGGTGCTTTCATTGAGAGTTCCACTGTGTCTTCGTGATAAGGCTTGATGGCTCCTTCAATCGTCTTCAACAATGCAGTCGAGGGGGAGGTTTTTCTTCCCGGATAGATCTTTGTATTCGGCAGCTTTGTACTGTGGGCAAATTTGCTTGGCCATATGGAGCAAATCAATAGCTACGCCCCTGGCCATCAGGTCAGGTTTGGAAGCTTAAACTATACTGCCGACATCCACGGAGACTTGATCTTTGACGGATTCGAGCCCATGCCGGGTGCGCCGAATGGTGACGGTGGGCATGACTTTGATCTGCCGTCAGACAGTATTTGGGAGATTGCACCTTCGGTGGCATCGGGAATCAATCCGGAGCAGATCGTGCCTTCCGAGGACGGGTGGATGGACCCCGTCATGGAGGCCGCACACTCATCGGCGTCGGAGCCGAACACTGATCCCACCTCCTGTGAGGGTGGTGTCATCGGACCCCCAGACTCGTCTCCAACGATAGGATCTGAACCGCGTGTGCCCATGCCTATCGAATCGAATTGATCACCATCATGGAGTTCACCGCCGTGGATATTTTTCAGCACTCTCCCTTAGGAGATGTGCTAAACTCATTAAGGTCTCTTTCCTTGTCGAGAGATTCCTGGCTGAACTATGTCTGGCCCGAGAGGGAAGCGGAGGACGAAGAAATTCGTTCCCCACCCACCACCCACTTAATAGCCACTGTCGATGAGTTAACCAACGTGCTTGACTTCAACTCTGAAGACATCGACGGTATGGACGATGATGCAGGATAAGAATAGGAATCACCGCCCATAGGGTGCTGGAGAGCCACCTCATCATAAGACATATACATGGTGGACACACCAAAAGAATTCGATGGTGACGATGCAACGAAGCATAATCCCCTCGATAAGCCACCAAAGTGGCGCCATAGACGCCACCCTAAATCCCGCCACATTAATAACAGTGCAAGAAATAATAATGGCCCGGTTGAATCCAAAGAAAACGACGACCCCATGGACCCAACAATGGAGCAGGATGAGCCAGGGGACGACAAGCATAGTCCGGAGCTGACGTCAGATGACGCTGATCATGAGGGTAAAATTCACCAACTTGTCTCCGGAGAAGAGAACAACCCGGACAATGATGCACTCATCATCCCAGAAAAACTCTTGGAACAAGAGAACCTCCACAGAAGGCTTATCGCCACCGCGAGGAGCCTAAAGAAGCAGAAGCGAAGGCTTAAGGCCACACAGGATATGCTCAACCACAGGTGGAACAAAGTGCTCGACACAGAAGAAAAATATGGCGATGATCGTCACACAAAGAGCTATCCAAAGCGCAAGCTGCTGCCCGAATTCGACGACGAGGCCATAGAGCCCATTCAACGGAAAACGACCGATCAGCCAGACCGACCGCCCCGTGGCCGTGACAAGACGGCTAATGATGCCGCACACAAGCCATCACACAATTTATGTGAGCTCCTGGACAAAAAGTCTGGTATGGCCAAATCCATCTACGGATCTAGGAAGCACGCTCCGGACAAGATCAGAGCTACCGAAACGATCACATTGTTCTAACATCAGCTAGGAATCAGAACCGAACACAACAACCGTCAATAGCATGCCACGACACGACAAATACAGGGGTGCCGTGCACCCCCTGTGCTTCGCCGATGAGGTGCTAGATCATGAATTTCCAGAAGGATTCAAACCCATGAATTTATAGAGGCATATGACGGAACTACAGACCCAGGGGTCTGGATCGAGGACTTTATCCTTCATATCCACATGGCTCGCGGAGACGATCTCCACGCCATTAAATACCTACCCCTCAAATTAAAGGGATCATCTTGGCACTGGTTGAAAAGCCTTCCTAAAAACTCAATCGTAAGTTGGGAAGAGCTCGAGGATGCTTTTAGGGCCAATTTTCAAGGGACCTATGTCCGACCTATGGACGCAGACGACCTAAGTCACATAATTCAACAGCCCGGAGAGTCAGCTCGAAAGCTCTGGAACAGATTTCTTACTAAGAAGAATCAAATAGTCGATTGCCCGGACGCCGAAGCCTTAGCGGCTTTCAAACACAGTATCCGGGACGAATGGCTGGCCAGACACCTCGCCCAAGAAAAGTCGAGGACAATGGAAGCCTTAAGAAGCCTTATGACCCGCTTTTGCGTGGGCGAGGACAGCTGGCTGGCCCGTAGCGGCACCAGCGAGCCAAGCACATCCGAAGTCAGGGATGGCAACGGGAAGCCGCGACGCAACAAAAATAAGCGTCGAAACAATGATGGCAGCCTAGAGAACACGACGGTCAACGCCGGATTCAGGGGCTCTCGACCCGGTCAACGGAAGAAGCCATTTAAAGGCAGCAGAGATGGACCGTCCAACCTAAACAAGATTCTAGACAAATTATGTCAGATTCACGGAACCCCCAAAAAACCTACAAACCACACCCACAGAGAGTATTGGGTTTTCAAGCAGGTCGGTAAGCTGAATGCCGAACAAAAGGGGAGAGAGACGCCAAGTGAAGACGAGGATGAGCCTCGTCAGCCGAACACTAGAGGACAGAAAAAATTCCCACCTGAAGTCAAAACGGTGAATATGATTTACGTAACTCACATTCCAAAGAGAACACGCAAACGCGCACTCAGAGACGTATACGCTGTTGAGCCCGTCGCTCCCAAATTTAATCCCTGGTCGTCCTGCCCAATCACCTTCGATCGCAGGGACCATCCGACTAGTATCTGGCACGGAGGATTGGCTCCCTTGGTGCTCGACCCAATAATTGACGGATACCATCTCACAGGAGTCCTTATGGACGGCGGCAATAGTTTAAACCTAATATATCAGGACACTGTCCGCAAAATGGGGATAGACCCCTCAAGAATCAGCCTAGGCAACACTACCTTTAAAGGAGTAACACCAGGCGTCGAGGCCCACTATACGGGCTCTCTAGTACTAGAGGTTGTATTCGACTCTCCTGACAACTTCAGAAGCGAGGAATTAAACTTTGACATTGCTCCATTTCGAAGAGGCTATCACACACTACTCGGAAGAACGGCCTTCACTCGTTTTAATGCAGTACCGCATTACGCCTACCTCAAACTAAAGATGCCCGGTGTAACGCCCCAGATTCGATGCGCTAGGTGTCTGCCAGTTATTCGACGTTGTTGCCATGACATTTGCTTGCGTGTTGCATTTTGTCATGTCATCATGTGCATTTCATTTTGCATACGTGTTCGTCTCATGCATCCGAGCCTTTTCCCCGTTGTCCATTTTGCAATCCGGCGCTCCTATGTCATCCAGCGTTCCCCTTTTGTCTCTCGTTGTGAGTGGGTGTTGAACTTTCTCGGAATGACCCGAGGCTTGACAAGTGGCCTTGGTATAGCACCGGTAGACCGCCTGTCAAGTTTCGTGCCATTTGGAGGTCGTTTGGTACTCCAACGGTTAACTGGGTAATCGTAAAGCCCCTCTCTCTTTGCAGCCCAACACCCTTCCAAAGTGGCCCAAAACCCATCTAACTCCCCTCCATGCTCTCGGTCGTTCGATCACGATCGTGTGGGAGGAAACCATGCTCCATTTGGACTCTCCTAGCTCCCAGAAACTATAAATAAGCCTCCCCTTCCGAAATTCCGCAGTCCAAACCCTAGCAAACTCCTCCCCGCGCTGCCGGACATGTCCATCCGCGCCGGACATGTCCGCCGGACACGTCGCTCCGACCAATCGGGCGTCACCACGTCATCGCCGCCGCGCCCGCAGCCAACCATCGCGCGCCACGTGGGCGCCGCCGCCGCCGGCCCGCCAGGCCCGCGCGGGGCCCACCCGGCCCGCGTGCCCCGCCGCCAACCTCCGCTGCAGCTCCGTCCGCCGCCCGCCGGCCTCTCGTCGCCGCAGGCCGGACGCCGCCGCGCCGCTGCGGGTGCCGCCCCGCCGCCTCGGCCCGTGTCCTCCTCCGCCGCGCGCCTCCGCGCCTCGAGCGCCGGCGCCCCGGTCGCCCCCGCCGCCGTCCTCCGCCGAGCTCCGCCGCCGGCAGGAACTCCGGCCACCCCGCGCCAAGCCCTCCGGCCTCCTCCGACGCCAGATTCGGGGGCCCCATGCCCGGATCCATCCGCCCGGCCTCCCCGACATCCTCCCCGAGCTCCGGCCGCCTTCCCCATCTTCTCCGGCGAGCTCTCCGGCGAGATCCACCGCCCGTTGACTTTTTCCCCGAGGTTGTTTTTCTGCTAAGTCCCCGAATATTTTGCATAATCATGCCATGTTCATCGCATCGTAACTCTGCATCCGTTGCTCTTTTTTGTGTGTGTAATATGTCAAATTGTTCGTCTCAACGAGTACATCATTTCATTCCATTGCATCATATTCATTTGAGATCATCTTGATGCCTGAATCATCGTTGCAAGAGTGCTCCATAATGTTTTCGGCTGCCTGTTAACAGAACTAGCTCTTTTGTCATTTTTGCCATGATTGATGTGTGCATCCTATGAGGTTGATGTCTACATGTGTTTTGAACTATGCCGTGTCTTCTTTACAGAGGTGCTTACCATGTATTTTTGTGATCAATGTGGTGACTAGCACAAGCATGCAAACTAGGCATCGTGATGTTGCTGATTTTAGTCCCTGTTTTGTTGTTATTTTGATGCCACGTAAACTTGATGCTACAGAGAGATCCATGCTTATTTTGAGATACTTCAGTAAGGATGTTTTGAACATATGGTTGTTGTCTATCCATTCATGCTCCTGCGTGAAATTATGGAGTAGCCTAGCATGTCCTTTTCGTGCTCTACTTTTGCTTCAAAATGTTTCCTGGCAGATTGTTTACATGTTATTCAATTTTGCCAAGGTTGTTGTAGTTGATCCTTGCATGCTATGAACTTTTTCTTGCCATGCTTAGCTTCATAAACATGTCTTCTTACTGTTGGGTGCCTTGCCATGCCATGTATTGCTCTGTGGTGAGTGGTACAAGCTCATCTACATGCCTTCATAATTCTGTTTCTGCCATGTTTGAATCTGTATTATAACTTGCTATGTTTACATGGGTGCCATCATATTTTCTGATCCTTTTTGGCTCATGGTGAGTAAGGGACTTTTGATCTATGCATTTAGTAGGTTCATGCCATGCCTTTGTTTGCCATGTTAAGTTCCCGTATCATGTTGTTTGATAGCTCTAAACATTGCAACCTGATGTTATTTTCTGCAAAGTCTGAACTGTTATTATTTGCAATCTTGCCATCTGTGTTTGAGGATGTTCTAGTGATTTCTAGAGATAGCTCAGTGTTCATGTTTTGTTATGCTTTACCTGTACATCATGCCCATGCCTTTTGTTTTCTTGTTGAGGTCCTGTAGCATGTTGTTTTGGTGCTTGCAATATGCCTAGTTGCTGTTTTGCACAGATTGTTGTTATGACTTGTATGGTGTGTGTGTGTTGCACCGTTGCTCCGTTTTGAGTGTGCTCTATATGAAACTTTTTTAGAATTGCATGTAGTTTCATATTATCATGTTGCATCCTTGTTTTGAGGTGTATGCTTGATGTTTGGGTGCATTTCGCATCAATGCCATGTTTAACTTGTGTTGCTCATATCTTCTAGGCCGTAGCCCCGAACTAAATGAACTTTATATGTAACTTGACTAGAATCTCATGTAGATCATCTTGGTGCATCTTAACTTTCTGTTTAACAACTTGAACATAAGTTTCATTCAGATGAGGACTTACCGGAATTGTTATATGTTGTTCCCGGCCTCATTTAAACTTGCTTTGATGTGTTGCTCTTGTTTGCATCATCTCTTGCTATGAGTAGCTTCATGTAGCCTTGTCATGCATCATGCTTGGTTGAGCATCATGTCTTGTTCTTGTGTGGTGTGTTTACCATGTTGTGTGTTTCTTATCGATAGTTCCTGTATCGTTGCGATCGTGAGGATTCGTTCGTCTATGCTTGGATCGTCTTCATCCATTCGTCTTCTTCATGGACTCGATCTTCTTCCTTGTGGGATTTCAGGCAAGATGACCGCTGCCCTGGATCTCACTACTATCATTGCTATGCTAGTTGCTTCGTTCTATCGCTATGCTGCGTTACCTATCTTTTGCTCATCAAGCCATCCCAGATTGCCATGAACCTCTAACCTTTGACACCTTTCCTATGCAAACCGTTGTTTGGCTATGTTACCGCTTTTGCTCATCCCCTCTTATAGCATTGCTAGTTGCAGGTGAAGTTGAAGATTGCTCCATGGTGAACAGGATTATGTTGGGATATCACAATATCTCTTATATTATTAATGCATCTATATACTTGGTAAAGGGTGGAAGACTCGGCCTTTTGCCTGGTGTTTTGTTCCACTCTTGCCGCCCTAGTTTCCGTCATACCGGTGTTATGTTCCCGGATTTTGCGTTCCTTACACGGTCGGGTGATTTATGGGACCCCCTTGACACTTCGCTTTGAATAAAACTCCTCCAGCATGGCCCAACTTTGGTTTTACCATTTGCCTCACCTAGCCCTTTTTCCCTTGGGAGTCGCGCTCTTGAGGGTCATATTTATTTTACCCCCCCCGGGCCAGTGCTTTTCTAAGTGTTGGTCCAAACCGAGCGATGTCCGGCGCCCCCTGGCAATCAGGGTCTATGCCAACCCGACGTCTTGCCCATTCGGTGTGCCCTGAGAACGAGATATGTGCAGTTCCTATCGGGATTTGTCGGCACAACGGGAGGCTTTGTTGGTCTTGTTTTACCATTGTCGAAATGTCTTGTAAACCGGGGTTCCGAGTCTGATCGGGTCTTTCTGGGAGAAGGTATATCCTTCATTGATCGCGAGAGCTTATCATGGGCTAAGTTGGGACACCCCTGCAGGGTATAATCTTTCGAAAGCCGTGCCTGCGGTTATAGGCAGATGGGAATTTGTTAATGTCCGGTTGTAGATAACTTGACACCAGATCCGAATTAAAACGCATCAACCGCGTGTGTAGCCGTGATGGTCTCTTCTCGGCGGAGTCCGGGAAGTGAACACGGTTTCTGGGTTATGTTTGACGTAAGTAGGAGTTCAGGATCACTTCTTGATCATTGCTAGCTTCACGACCATTCCATTTGCTCTCTTCTCGCTCTTATTTGCGTATGTTAGCCACCATATATGCTTAATCGCTGCTGCAACCTCACCACTTTACCCCTTCCTTTCCCTTTAAGCTTTGCTAGTCTTGATACCCATGGTAATGGGATTGTTGAGTCCTCGTGGCTCACAGATTACTACAACAACAGTTGCAGGTGCAGGTTATGCGATGATCATGACACGACAGTGATGCTTGCTTGCGTTGAGTTCTTCTTCTGCTTCTTCGATCAGGGGATAGGTTCCAGGTCAGCAGCCTGGGCTAGCAGGGTGGATGTCGTTTGAGTTTCTGTTTGTGTTTCATCTGTAGTCGGATGATGCTCTTATGTATTGTGATGTTGTATTCATGTGGCATTGTATGCCTTATGTATGTATCGCCATCTATTATGTAATGCTTATGTAATGATATCCACCTTGCAAAAGCGTTTCAATATGCGGGTCTATCCTTGGTGGGACCTTCGAGTTCCTTTTGGATAGGGTCGCATATTGGGCGTGACACCCGGTCCACGCAGCGTCATCACAGTTAGCGGAAATACAGAGCGTTCCTTACGCGCAGAATAATACATGGCGGCTCTAGAAGCCGAACACTAAGCGGTCCCTACAACCAGGAAAAATGGCCGGTCGTCAAGACCACGGACACGATTAGACGAGTTCAGCGCTCCACCCAATGTAACAGCCCAGTTGGGATTTCCCCATACAAGATGTTAGGGGCTGCCCGTAAAAAGAGCCCATAGTTTGGCTTGACCCTATCGATACAATAGCATATTGCATTTTCATGGTTCATTCAGATTAACGAACACCTTACACGAAGTCTTTCACCTGGGTTTTTTCTTTTCTTTTACAGATGATCATCGTGCTACACCCTTCCAGGATACGGCACAACTGAGATAAAGGCGCAGACGTGCAGTAGGGACCCGCCCAAAGGTTTCTCATTAGATTAAGACCCTGCATAAAACCTTTCTAATGTATCTTGTTGTTTCATCCCCTCCGAAAACTTTATACAACCGGGAGGGATACTGGCGTTTTCGGCATTTTTTTCACACCAGACTACTGCTTATACCTAGAAACTCAGCGCTTATTGTCAGGGGTATTATTCAGCCCAGTAGACATTATAACGTCAGAATACCTTACGGAGTGTTCGGCATCATGAGTTTGGCCTTATATGCATCAGCTCTGAATCATGTCTTTGGTCAAATGTTGGGTTTGCCCGGCTCCTGTGTTTTGCTACCTTACGTTCCGTTCTATCAGCTAAGGCGGCACTGGGAGAACTACTGTGATTGTGCCCCGGTTCATCTAGACGAACACCTCACTAGAGAAGTCAAAAACTGACTGTCATGATACAGCTCAAGACTGGTCAACCACTCGATGACCCAGTGGAATCTTTGCGATTCCTCCGCATTAACGAAGGACCGGTTTCCCGGTCACGTAGATACGCGCACCATATCCGGCTGAACGTCAAAGTACCAGGGGCTATATAGTAGCCCCACCGTCAAACTCCTATGGCTAAGTGAAAGTTTTAAAGCTATATAGTCTGATTGCCTGGTTCGCCGCGCTATCACCTCCTTAACGGACCAAGACGTTGGATCAAGTGTGATTACGCATTTTCTCAAACACCCCCGCATTATATTCGTGGGGGCTGAAGCCGACGAATGCAAACTTTCAGGTTATATACGTACATAAACGGCCGCACATGAGGCATTATAATACTTTCGGGCAAAAGTATAAACATAGCCTTTATAATCAAAATAACATTGTCTTTACAATCGCGATACATGTCATTCGAACATGGCACTCTTCAAGCACTGAGCCTCTATTAAACGGGTGCCTTCTAAGACTTCTTCGAAGTAGTGCTTGGACGAGTCCTGGCTGTCCGCCGCACTCCGGGTTGCAATAGCGGTGGTTTCCATCCCAGCCCAGTATGTTTTAACACGGGCAAGAGCCAACCGTGCACCCTCTATGCACGACGACCTCTTCACAACATCGATATGCGACACAACACCAAGGAATTGTTGCACCAATCCAAAAATAACTGTCCGGCCTTGGTCCTTGTGGCCAAAGATGATCCATGACAGACCTCATAGAAAAGCCCGGACAACCTGGGGAATTCGGCCCATGCGGCCATCTTTTCATTCAATGACAGCGGACGCGTCAAGGCACTGAACTGCGACCAGAATAACCTCTCAGCCTTATGGTCTTTCTAATCTTTGAAAAACTCGGGCGCATCAGCAACACTCTTTGCCAGGTCCGCATATGAGTCCGCCGCACTCCACAACTGATCCAGAGTGGCATACTTCGGATCTCCGAATTTCATCCGCAACAGATAGGGCTTCCCAGCCACGATATCTCCGACTTCACGAAGCTCCTCCCACATCCCCCTCATTTTAGAGCAGGTTTCCTTGGCTGCCTCTAGGGCTTTCTTAAGGTCAGCTGCTTTTGCTTGATCATCCTTTTCAAGGAGCTCACGGCGGTTGGCGGCATCTTCCAGCTCGGTAGCCATCTGGGTTATCTTTTCTTCGCTCCGGCGATGAGCAGCTTGTTCGGCTCTTAACTCCTCGACCGCCTTTAGAGCGGCCGAATCACTTATCCGGGCTTGCTTCTTGGCTCGGGCAAGCTCCGCCCGATGGGTCTCCACAGCAGCAGCTCCATCTACAGTCACAACATATTATAGATACTAGCAGCATGCTCCTCTTAAACTCTTGCCGACAAGCCGAATATACATACCCTGGGCCTCGTCAAGCCGCTTGTTAACAAGCGCGATGTCGGCATCGGCCACGTCCAGCTGCCGGTTTAGTTCGGCAAAATTAGAAGATCGGTCGGCCGCCGGACCCTCAGCCACATGCACATAAAGCAGCGCACTTATTACCAGATATTACGATCCTCTGTTCTCCATGTTGATGGCAACCAGACTCTCAGAGGCTACTATCTATACAGAGCACAAATAGCATGTGCGGAACCATCAAAAATACATTTTTTTGTGTACCTCAAAGCCTCTTAGTAGGCTCGTAAAAGCTTCATTCAAACCGCTTTTCGCGGATGAAATCCTCTCAACCACCGTACCCATTAAGGCACGATGTGTCTCCGAGATGGCCGGTTGCAACAAAAGGCCCATTAGTGTGTCCGGCCGTGTGCTCGACAATCCCGGACTCCTCCTGAAGCTCTCTTTTGGGAGCCGGATATTCCAGACTCTGGGCAACCGAAGTGTCTACTTCTGGCCTTGGTGGATCAGGAGAAATCCTCCGTGACGACACCTCGGGGTCGTCTGCCCCATGTGACGGGGAGGCAGGGGGAGGCATCTCGCTCTCCATCATCTCCAGAGGAAGATCCCCAGAGGACGAACGCTGTGGAGACGGGCTATGAGCTAGACTGCTACAAATATGTTTCAGTCATTATCCTTAGAGACAAAATGGGGTATGTCTACCAAAGTACTCTTTCACCTACGGCTTGGTGGAGGGCCGGCCCCCTTGCGAGGTTTTCTTCCCTTGTTTAGAAGCCTCCGTTTCCAAATCTTCGGAGGCGGCCCTTTTCTTACCTTGAGGAGAGGGGATTTTAGATTCCCCTCCCTGGTTATCCTCCTTCGTGGAGGCACTTACTCCTCCGATTTGGATGTGCAGAAGGTGAGGCCCACCTGCGGCTTGTCTATTCCTCCCCTTGTCTTCTCCTGATGGCACCTGATATGGCGCGCGCTCAAGCATCCTGGTCAACAAAGGATTCGGCAAGCCTTTGAGAAGAGGGGCGGGACACCTAATCCTTTCCGCCTTCCTCAACCAGTCCTGCCAGAGAGAAATTTTTTAGAATGATGTTATAATAAAGATAAAGGATGGTGTGTTAGGTAGCAGAAATATTTACCTGGGTATACAGACGGTTGCAATTGAGACCCGCTTCCTCGGTGGTGTCCGGACACTTTATTCGTGATCCGAAGAATAACTCATACATCTCTTTGAGGGTCATGCCAAAGAATTGTTGAATGGTTCGCGGTCCTTCCGGGTTGAACTCCCACATACGGAGAGGACGATGTTGGCAGGGAAGGACTCGACGAACCAGTATCACTTGCATTATCTTGACTAGACTGACATCCCTCTTGAGACGGTTGCAGATCCGGCTTTGCAATTTCAACACGTCATTAACCGGCCCCAGTCCAGCCCCTTGTTGACGCATGACACTAGCTGCGGTGGAGGGCCTGAGCAGAACGCTGGAGCAACCACCCGCTTTGTACCTCAGGGAGCGGTGATGTAAAACCACTCCCGCTGCCATAAATCAGAATTCTCCACAAAAGAACCTTTTGGCCATGGGGCGTCGGTGCCTTTGCTTATTATGGCACCTCCGCACTCCGCGTGATGACCGTAAATCACCCTGGCGTCACATTAAAGGTCTTGAGCCACAAGCCGAAGTGGGGGGTAATGGGGAGAAAGGCTTCACACACGACAATAAACAATGAGATTTGAACGATGGAATCCGGAGCTAGATCATGGAAATCTAGCCCGTAATAGAACATAAGCCCCCTCACGAAGGGATCGGGGCTAAAACCTAGCCCTCGGATGAAGCGGGAAATAAATACAACACTCTCGTTGGGTTCGGGAGTGGGGATGACCTGCCCTTGAGCAGGCAGCCTGTGCGGGATTTCGGCGGTGAGATACCTGGCCTCCCTAAGCTTCCGGATGTCCTCCTTTGTGACGGAGGAGGCCATCGATCCACCGGCCTTGAAAGTTGGATCCAGACATGGTCGATGGACCGAAGTACTTTAGCTTGAGCCTTGGGTGTTGGAACTCGAGGAATGGGAGGGGAAGGATCAAGTGTAGGAAGAAAAGGGCAAACCTTGGCCCCTTTATAAAGAGGACGAATATCAAGCGTCCCCAGCGTGACCGTTTGGGACTTGCCTAAAATCGAGGAGTCATATTAAACAAACACGGTTGGGTTACCCACACCCGTATTGATGAGAATCCCGTGATAATGGGGGACACGATCTCTGCTTCGACAAGACGTGCCAATAAAACCGCCCTGTAGCACGTGTCGTGGCTTGTTAGGAAAAACGGTTCAAATAAGGACTGGACCGTGGCATGATGTCATAAAAAGTTGTCGGCAGAATAGATTTGTGGAATATTGTACTCTCTACGGTGGAATGCGGAATTTGTTTTGCAAAGCCGGACACGATCCTGGCGTTCTAAATCTTCTATGGAGTATTCGGAGAAGGAACCCGCCTTGCAATGCCGAAGACAATCTACGTGCCAGACTCATCGTCATTGAAGCCTGGTTCAGGGGCTACTGAGGGAGTCCTGGATTGAGGGGTCCTCGGACGGCCAGACTATATACTTTGGACGGAGTGTTGGACTATGGAGATACAAGATTGAGGACTTTGTCCCATGTCCGGATGTGACTCTCCTTTGCATGGAAGGCAATCTTGGATATTCAGATATGTAGATCTCCTTCTCTGTAACCGACTCTGTGTAACCCTAGCCCCCTCAGGTGTCTATATAAACCGTAGGGTTTAGTCCATAGGACAACAACAATCATAATCATAGGCTAGCTTCTAGGGTTTAGCCTCTACAATCTCATGGTAGATCAACTCTTGTAATACTCATATCATCAAGATCAATCAAGCAGGAAGTAGGGTATTACCTCCATTGAGAGGGCCCGAACCTGGATAAAACATCATGTCCCCTGCCTCTTGTTACCATTAGGCTTAGACGCACAGGTCGGGACCCCCTACCCGAGATCCGCCAGTTTTAACACCGACAGTGGGTTGTTGTTGTTGTTGTTGCCTTGGTTCTTGTTCTGAACTAGCATCTGCATCAAGGCATTCTGCTGCTAGATCAACTGGGTGAGCTTCGGTGAGAACATGAATCCATTGTCAAGTCTCGGAGGCATCTGATGGGTTAGAGGGGTGAGAAAACAGAATAGAATAAGTTCTAAGAAAGATTCACTACCCATATGCACATGAGATGAACACAATCAATTCACTTCATTCAATATCAAACAAGCTTCACACAAACAATCTAAACTACGATTACAAACTCGGTCGATGCTTACTACTTGGAAGAATACTACTAGTAACATGGTGGTCGTCTAGAAATTTTGATCGGAGGAAGACTCCATGATATCTTCTCCAGCTTCGTCAACGTAGTCGTCATCACTGTCGCCATTTGCATCACTATCCGTGTCGATGTCGTCCAAGATGATGTAGTCCTCCGAACGAATCTCCTTTGGAGGTTCTCGCTTATGGTTCTCCACGAGTAGTCGTAGCTTCCGCTTCAGGTCTTCATGCTTCTCCAGTAGTATGACAATTTCTTCCTCATATCCATCGCGTGTAAACTTGAGTTCCACTTCTAGCTCGATATTATTCTTCATCAGCTTCTTGATCTTCTTCATGTTGAAGCACAGTTGATTCTCTTGTTAGCGAATGTGATCACCCATCTCCTGAATGTAAGCTGCAATTGATCCATCCTTCCTGGTATGAATCATCTCCCATTTTTCGTCTCGGTGGCCGCATATTTGGTAGATAGTGTTTTTCAGCTCCTTGTGATACACCTCACATATGCGTTCAAAAGTGATGTGGGCTGCCATGCTCTTTCCCAAACTCCAGCTTGGTGCATCCAGGTAAAAATCAATAGGCTCTATTGTTGTCCCAAATGTCCTCCCAGGTACCCAGACTTTAATCTTCCAGCTCTCCTCTTCTGGTAAAGTTGCCGAGAAAGTACCAGTGAAGCTTGGTAGTCCGATGTTCAGGTACTTAGTGACTTCCTTCAAGTGTCGTTTGAAAGGGGTGTCGTCATCCGGCTGGGTGAACTTGTTCCTGGGGTCTGCCATCTATAGAGTAGAAATATAGGAGAATTAGAAATGAGAAGAGAAGATAAATCATGTGGCTTATTCTAGTGGTCGCGTCCTACAGTCAGCGTGTGCTCTGATATCATCTTGTAGCGACCACGATCCCAATGGACCGAAGTCTCTGTGCTTAAGTGTCATCCCTGGATCGGTAATGCTGACAAACACAGTACTCGAGGAATTATAAGAGAGTTCAATCACACACTTATTAAATCAAGTCCTCATAAAGGAAATGATTACACAAAAAATAACATGGCTGAAGGCCATCTAAACTAAATAACTGTGGAAGCTTCAAAGGTAAATGAGTCCATCAAATCGAACGGCATAGTTGAGTGCAAGACAACGACCTATCGCACCTTATTCGTCGTCTGAGTAGTCTGCAACATGAGACGTTGCAGCCGTGTAGGTCAGCACATTGAATATGCTGGCAGAGTTACACTGTAAAGCAATGAATGCAAGAACTATATCTACATGCAATATTTGGCTGGTGGAGGCTCTAGTTTTAAGATTTTGCATAAAGCTAGTTTTTACCTACAACAAAGGAATAAATTTTATTTAAACTACTCCCATGTTGATCCAATATTTGAGAAGGTTCCTCCAACTCAAATCCCAATTAAACAAGTATCATCATGAAACCCAATTCAATTAATTAAAGAGTTATGAGATCAACAATAATATCCAAATCCAGATACTCAAGATGTCCATAACCAGGGACACAGCTAACCATGATTAGTTTATACACTCTGCAGAGGTTGCACACTTTTCCCCACAAGACTCGACCAAATCCATGATCGGAAGATCGAGATATAGTCTTTTTGAAGCATTAACTCTCTACTCCGAGCGGACCGGTAAACGTACTTTCCCCTACATCTTCTAGTCCACCTCTTCGAGAGCTCATACAACTTACTCAACTTTGCCAGAGCCCATAATGGCTTGCGTCTGCACACGAAAGTTTCTAGGCATGAAATATCATATGATCCCTTTGAGCGTGGGTGGTGAACCGAGGAAAAATCACATGGGTACTCTGTGATTTCCAAATGTACAAACACTGGATTCTCCAGGTGCCCCAACCAATCCACCCAGATGTGTATTAAAGTTGCCACCTTAATGTTATCCAAGATTAATAACTCTCATAACTTCCATGTGTATCACGATCCATTCCCCGTCTACGAGCATGGCTAAGCAATAATAGAGCATAAAGTATATTCCCAGGGTGTTCAAAGGTATTAGGTTCCTACCTCAAGTACTACAACCAAACCACTTGTTCCCAATCCTACTCATGCAAATATTTGAGTAACAAAACTAATGCATAGTAAAAACCGGGTCTAAAAGAGTATGATCAAAGTGTAACTTGCCTTGCTGATGGTCTAAAAACTCTAGAGATTCTTAGTAACAAGCTTCGCACTCTGGGTAATCTAGCATAGACAAAACGTAGCATACATAAGCAATCACTCAAACGAAACAGAGAGAAATTGAGAAAAGATCCAAATCAAACTCGAAACAAGCAAACGTCTAAACTAAAATGAAAACAAACCCTAACAACACTATTTTCATGTGGATTAGATCTTAAAAATAGGTACATGTGGTTAGCTTCGATTTGCAAAAAGAAACGACTCAAACGGAGATACGAAACTCAAGATAAGAACGAAACGAGATTTTTTACTAATCCGAACTAAACTCAAATTTTAAATTGCCAAAATCATGTTCAAGTTGGTTTAATGTAGAGAAGAGATCATTACAAAGATTTAGGCGTTTGTTTCATCTAATTTGGATAAACGAGGAAAAAGTTACGCTAGTTTTTAAATCAGGGGCTAAATCACGAGAAAACATTTCGCAGATAGGTCCCTGGTCGAAAATTAAAACTAAAAAGAAAAATCTACAGAATGAACGTTCGCTAACAGAACTAAACGAAAGAAAGCGTTCACTAACATATCTAAAAGAATGAACGTTTGCTAATTAAAGTAACCTAATAAAATAGACCAGTTTAAAAATAAACCGAGAAAACCTAAAAAAACCGGGACGGGTTTTTGACGATTATACCGGTTTGCTAAAAAAACAGCGTTAGCGGTTTAGATCGGATCAGCGGCGGCTTCGGCATGGGGTGGCTCCGGCGAGGCAACAACATCGTGCAGCGCAGCAGCAGCGGCGGGGGCACGAGCGGGTGGCGTGGACGGCGGCGATGGTGGTGCTCTGCGGCGGCGGTGAGGCGATGAGGAGGAGGCAGTGGGGGTGGCGCGGCTTATAAAGGGGGTCCCGGGGGGATCCGACTTGGAGGAGGGGTCCGGCAGCGGCGGGGGGAGGGGGGGTGCGGCGGCACGGGCGAGTGAGCCGGCTGGGCCTTCGGCCCAGTTTGGTCCGGAAATTTTTATTAATAATTTTGCCGCGAAGAAAAATCCTAATAAAATATAAAATAATCTAAAAATTCAAGAAACAATTTTCACCATCCAAACCTAATATTTAGGACAAGGTGAATGTTTTCTGGACTAAAATGCAATTTTAAAAAATGCATGTTTTTCTCTAATTCAAATAAAATAGCGAATAAAATACAAATAAAATAATAATTTGATTTTAAAATTTCTTCTTCAATATTTCTCTTCTATTGAAGAAGTCATATTATCATCCCTCATTTATTTTTATTGTTGGAAATAGTTGGAGAGAAATTTTTAAAAATCAATTTGATCCTCTTTTCAAATTTGAACTAAATTGAAATATGAAATATTTGTGAAACCACCAACTCTCTCCTTGGGTTCTTGAGTTGCTTAAGATTTCTAGGATCACAACCAAAATGCAAAAATAAATATGATATGCATATGATGATCTATGTATAACATCCAAATTGAAAACTGGGATGTTACATTACTTCTTACCTTTACTTTGTACAAGCTTATATTGTGTTTATAACTTGTGCTTACTTGTGAGCCTGTTGTTGTGCTTGTCATATAGGTTGTCGACCTAGTTGCTTATCTTTTTTTGACAACCTATTTTATTGTCAAGCCTAATTTCTTAAAAAGAGCTAAAATTTGGTAGTTCCTATTCATCCCCTCCAGTCAATGATATCGATCCATTCAACTGGGGTATCATGGCATATATCTATGTTTGGAAGATCGAGCTATGCCATGCTTACATGATTAAAAGAGTAGGGCTTACATTCTTTAGCATTTATATTTTGAAGGGCAACGATTATTTGCTAGTATTCATGTGCGTTATTATTTGAACGTCAAATTGATACACTATTTCCTTAATCATCATTTCCCAATATTCATACCGCAAATGAATTACATGATCACCAAAACATGCTAGGTAGCATTCCACATCAAAAATCTGTTTTTATCATTTACCTACTCGAAGACGAGTAGGAATTAAGCTTGGGGATGCTGATATGTCTCCAACGTATCTATAATTTTTGATTGTTTCATGCTATTATATTATTATTCATGTGTGCTTTATATGAAATTTTATATTTTTTTGTGGATTAACCTATTAACTAAGTTCCTAGTGCCAGTTCCTAGTTTTTTTGCGTATTTCTTTGTTTCGTAGAAAAAACATACCAAACGAAGTCCAAACGTGGTGAAACTTTATGGTGATTTTTTTGGATCAGAAGAGACCCCGGAAGCTTTGGGAAAGACTAGAAGATGCATGAGGGCACCACAACCTCAAGGGGCATGACGTGAGGATCTCCTTGACCTAATTCTTGGCCTATAAATTCCCATATATTCCAAAAGCCCCGAAGCGAGACTAGAAACAATTTTATCGCCACGGCAAGCCTCTGTTCTTCCGTGATCCCATCTGGAGGACTTTTCCGGTACTCTAACGGAGGGGGAAACCATTAGTGAGGCAATCTTCGTTGACCTTGCTGCCTCCATGATGATGCGTGAGTAGTAGCCTCAGGACCTTGATGCCTTACTCTCCCTTTTCTCTTTTTGATCTTCAATAAAGTGATCTCTTTAGAGAACTATTCAATGTAATTCTCGCAGTGTGTTTGTTGGGATCCAATGAATTATGGGTATATGATTAGATTATTCATTATAACTATTTGAGTCTTTTGAGATCTATTTATGTGTGATTTTATAGTTATGTATGCTTTCCGATCTATGAGTCTTCTTTAGCCAATTAGATGAGTAGATCTTCGGAGGGAGTGGTGCATAGTAGTGGGTTCAATCTTGCCGTGTCCTTACTTTTTGACAAGAGGAGTTGGAAGGCACATATTGTATTCTTGCCACTAAGGATAAAACGATGGGGTTTGAACATATTGCTTGGTCTTAGTTTGTCTACATTATGTCATCTTGCTTAAAGTGTTACTTTGTTTGTCATGAACTTAATACTTTGATATGCATACTGGATAGTGGTCTTGGGTGGAGTAATAGTAGTAGGTGCAGTTGGATTAACAGACTACTTTTCACGGACATAATGCCTATATGAGTCATGACATGAGGAATTATAATCATAACTATGCACAATTTTGTTAATTGCCCAATAGTAATTTGTTTACCCACCCGATGCTATGCTTATGAGAGAGAGCCTCTAGTTAACCTATGGACCATGGGTCCATTGTCCATTATTACTAAAAACCTATAATTGCTCATCGTTTTTATTTGCTTTTATTCTATTTTGGTTATACCTATCACTATCATATTTAATCCTTGTAATTGGCAAGAACAAGGGGATTGACAACCCTCATGCCTTCATTGGGTGTGGGAATTTGCTTTCTGTTTATGCATGTACCACACATTGTTTTTTTGTCGTCTCCTACTGGTTTGATAAACCTTCCTTCTTAATAGAGAGAAATATTGTCTGTTATGCCTACTATACTACTTCACCCTTCCTCTTCGTGGAAAGCCCAACACCTACTAAAAGTAGCTGAAGCAATGTGGTAAATGTGAACAATGACCATTGAGCTCAAAAGAGACATACTTTTGATCCATAGTGCAAAAAAGTAAGCCACTTCGGAAACTCAATTGAATTTATCACTTTTTGGCATAACCCCATTGAGGGAGTCCTGGATTAAGGGGTCCTCGGACAGCCGGACTATATACTTTGGCTGGACTGTTGGACTATGAAGATACAAGATTGAAGACTTCGTCCCGTGTCTGGGTGGGACTCTCCTTTGCATGGAAGGCAAGCTTGGTAGTTTGGATATATAGATCTTCTCTGTAATCGACTCTGTGTAACCCTAGCCCCCTCCGGTGTCTATATAAACCGGAGGGTTTAGTCCGTAGGGCAAGAACAATCATAATCATAGGCTAGCTTCTAGGGTTTAGCCTCTACAATCTCGTGGTAGATCAACTCTTGTAATACTCAGATCATCAAGATCAATCAAGCAGGAAGTAGGGTATTACCTCCATCGAGAGGGCCCGAACCTGGGTAAACATTGTCTCCCCCACCTCCTGTTACGATTAGCCTTAGACACACAGTTCGGGACCCCCTACCCGAGATCTGCCAGTTTTGACACCGACATTGGTGCTTTGATTGGGAGTTCCACTATGTCATCACGAAAAGGCTTGATGGCTCCTTCAATCATCTGCAACAATGCGGTCCAGGGTGAGGTTTTCCTCCCCGGACAAATCTTCGTATTCGCGGGCTTCGTATTGCGGGCCAACTCGCTTGGCCATCTGGAGCAGATCGACAGCTATGCCCCTGGCCATCAGGTCATGTTTAGAAACTTGAACTACACTGCCGACATCCGCGGAGACATGATCTTTGACAGATTCGAGCCCATGTCAGGAGCGCCAAACAGTCACGACGGGCATGACTTAGATCTGCCATCGGACGGTGTTCGGGCGATCGCACCTGCAGCTGCCCCAACCCTTAATCTGGAGTAGATCACACCATCCGAGGACGGGTGGATGGACCCCGCCATGGAGGACACACATTCATCGGCGATGGAGCCGAACACAGACTTCACCTCCAAAGTGATCTGTGTGATAGGACCCTTGGACTCGTCTCCGGCCATAGGTTCTGAACCACGTGTGTCCATGCATATCGCATCTGATTGGGAACCGATCATGGAGTTTACCTCCACGGATATCTTTTAGAACTCACCCCTTGGGCGACGTGCTAAATTCATTGAGGTCTATCTCTCTATCAGGAGACTCTTGGCCGAACTATGTCCGGCTTGAGTGGGAAGCGGACGACGAAGAAATTTGTTCCCCACCCACCACCCACTTAATAGCAACTGTCGATGACTTAACCGACATGCTTGACTTCGACTGCGAAGACATTGACGGTATGGACGACGAAGCAGGAGAAGAACAGGAACCACCACCCACTGGGCGCTGGACTGCCACCTCATCATATGATATATATATATGGTGCACAGGCCAAAATAAGGTGATGGCGATGACGCAATGGAGGATAATCCCCTTGAGAAGCAATCTAAGCACCGACATCATAGGCGTCGCTCTAAGAGACGATAGCAATCCGAATGGTGCCGAAGAAGAAAACAACCCCACCCAGCCAGGCTTCGAGCAGGCCGAGCGGGAGGATGGACAAGCTAGCCCTAAGGAACAGGCAACAGATGGAGAATTAGAGGATGACAATTACATGCCCCTCTTCAAAAACAAAGTGAGCCTTGGCGACAAAGGATTCATCGTGCCTGGAGATCCTGTCGAGCAGGAGCACTTCAAGCGCTATCTTATAGCCACTGCAAAAAGCTTGAAAAAACAGCAGCAGCAGCTTCAAGCTGATCAAGACCTGCTAAATGATAGATTGATCGAGGTCCTTGCTGCCGAGGTATACAGACTCGAGCATGCAACCAAAAGTTACCCAAAGCGCAGGTTGCTACCTCAACTCGAGGAGGAGGCATCAAAGCCTACACTACGAGCGCATGATGTGGCTGACCGGCCACCTTCTAGCTGAGACAAAGCGACGTATCAGCCCGAAGTCCAACCCGCACCCTACCGCCAAAAAAGGAACAACACGAAGGCCCGGGGCTCCACGAATGACCTGCAAGACAAATTGAAAAACGAAGCAGGACAGTCAAGATCGATCTACGGATCACGGGGGCGCGCCCCAACACGTGACGATGACCATCACACCGAATATACTAAAAACAAATCTAGCCGGGCCGAATATAACAGACCAGACTCATTTGAACTGTGTTGTGATGTAGTCCTGCATAGAGGCGCCGCACACCCCCTATGCTTCACTGATGAAGTAATGGATCAGGAATTCCCAGAAGGGTTTAAACCCGTGAACATTGAATCATATGAGGGTACTACAGACCCCGCGATATGGATAGAAGATTACTTCCTCGACATTCACATGGCCCGCGGGGATGATCTACATGCCATCAAGTACCTCCCACTAAAACTCAAGGGACCGGCTCACCATTGTCTGAATAGCTTGCCGGCAAACTCCATCAGAAGTTGGGAGAACCTGGCAGACGCATTCCTGGATAACTTCCATGGCACTTATGTGCGACCACCGAATGCTGATGATTTAAGTCACATAACCCAGCAGCCCGGAGAGTCAGCTAGGAAATTCTGGACTCAGTTTCTAACTAAAAAGAACCAAATTGTCGACTGTCGGGATGCCGAAGCCCTAGCGGCCTTTAAGCATAATATCCGTGACAAGTGGCTTGCCCAACATCTCGGCCAAGAAAAATCAATGTCCATGGAAGCCCTCACGACACTCATGACCCGCTTTTGCATGGGCGAGGATAGCTGGTTGGCTCGTAGCAACAACACAGCTAGCAATCCTAGCACATCAGAGGCCAGGGATAGCAACGGCAAGCCCCAACGCAACAAACACAAGCATCACAACAATGGCGACAACGCCAAAGACACGGCAGTCAACGCCGGATTCAGTGGCTCTAAGTCTGGTCAGCGAAAAAAGCCATTCCAAAAGAACAATTCAGGTCTGTCCAGTCTGGACCGCATCCTCGATCGTCCATGCCAAATCCATGGCACCCCAGGAACACCAGTCAATCATACCAACAAAGAAGGTTGGGTCTTCAAACAAGCCGGCAGGTCAGGCGCTGAAAACAAGGAGAAGGGGTCTCAAAGTGATGACGACGAGGAGGAGCCGCGATCACCAAACAAAGGAGGCCAAAATTGATTTCCCCCACAAATCAAAATGGTGAATATGATAAATGCCATACACATCCCCAAATGGGAATGGACATGCACTCTTAGGGATGTCGACTTAACGGGGCCAGTCGCCCGACAATATAAGCTATGGCTGATCACTTTCAATCATGCAGATCGTCTGACCAATACTAATCAGGGTAATTCAGCCGCACTCATCCTTGACCAAATAATTGACAGATTTCACCTCACACGAGTCCTTATGGACGGAGGCAGCAGTCTAAACCTGCTGTATCAGGACACAGTGCGCAAGATGGGTATCGATCTTTCGATGATCAAACCCACTAAAAATACCTTTAAAGGTATTATACCAGGTGTGGAGGCCCGTTGCACAAGCTCCATCACTCTGGAGGTAGTCTTCGGATCACCGAACAATTACCATACCGAAGAGTTAGTCTTTGACATTGTCCCTTTCCGCAATAATTATCATGCACTGCTTGGACGAACCGCGTTTGCTCGATTCAACATGGTGCCACACAATGCCTACCGTAAGCTCAAGATGCCCGGTCCGCGTGGCATCATAATGATTAATGGCAAGGCCGAACTCCACCTCTGCGCCGAAGAGTGTACAGCCGCCTTGACAGTAGAAGCAACGGAAGGCGTCTTTCAATCGAACCTCGAGTCGACGGCCAAGCTCCCAGACACCGTCAAGCGAGTCTGAACTACTCTGTGGTAGTAGAGCTCGGCTCGTCCGGAGCTCAATTAAAACACTCCGGCAGTAAACGGAGGCATAACTAGGATAAGCCACACAATGCGGCTTAACCGCATGTAGCACAAAAATATCTATTTTACACTATCTTTGCAGGCTCACTTTTTCGTAGTCCGGGACTAGCGGCATGGAAGCAGCTCGAATGCGTAAGGGAATCCTTAGAGATGCCCTTTGATGACCATCCGACTACACTCCAGATCCGCACACAGCTTCGTCCCGCCTGGTCCCAGCAGGTTCCGCAGTCATATTTCTTTTTATCACATTACCTGTACCCATACGCATCGACGTATTACTCAAATACAACATGTAGATTTATATAACGCTTATCTGCTATTGTTTGTTGCTATCACCCTTCATCAAAACAGCATCCGTACATCGAGATATGCCTTAATATGCCAGCGGCTTCATTGTACCCATAATACGGCAACAAAGTCCGAACACCTTCACGGTAGTTCGGCACCCCAAACTTATAGCATTATATGCATTAGCTCCGAATCATGTCTGGTGCAATAGTTGGTTTTGCCCGGCTCCCATGCTTTGGTACCTTACGTTCCGCTATATCGGCTAAGGTAGCACAGGGAGAAATACTGCGATTGTGTCCCGGTTCTTCTGGACGAGCACCTCAGTAGAGAAAGCCGAAAACTGACTGTCATGATATGGCGAGAGTGGGTCAGCTATTCGAGATGTTGTAAAATCTTTAAGGATTTCTTCCGCATAATGCCATAACTAATGCAGCATGCGATGGATCGGATTTTCTTCTGTTCAGGTGCTTATAAAGCCCCTCGTGCGGTCTTCCTAACACCAGGGGCTGCGCCTACCTTCCTTTTGTCAAAGTCCTATGGCTAAGTGAGAGTGATAAATCCCTATGGTCCGATTGCCTGGTTCATTGTGTTGAACACCTCCTTCCAGGACACAAAACTGGGGTAAAGAGTGCTCAGGTTTATCCCGAACACCCCCGTACTTCCTACGTGGGGGCAGAAGCTGACGACCGGCCAACTCTCAAGATTAATATATAAAACGGCCGCACAGGAGGAAGAACTTTCAAATAACATGCAATAAATAATAGAAATCCCTTGTTCAACATTACAAAGGACAACATGACTGTATTCATGGAAATATACTGTCCTTGGTGCATTGCTCCACCGCAAGGCGGGCTCCTTTCAGGAAACTGTCATAATATAATTCGGGCTTACGGTGCTCCTTCCCCAACGACGGTCCCTCGGTCATCAGCTTTTCCGCATCCATCTTCCCCTAGTGCACCTTTGCGCGGGCGAAGGCCATTCGCGCACCCTCCATATAGACTGACCGCTTGATGACTTCGAGTCGTGGGCAAGCACTCACAAGCCGCTTCACGAGCCTGAAGTAACTGCTTGGAATTGGCTCAGCGGGCCATAGCCAGATAATCAAATCCTTCGTGGCTAGTTCGGCCGCCTTATGCAGTTCGATCAGCTGCTTCAGCTGATCGGTAAATCGCATCGGATAATTCGGCGCCAAATACTGTGACAAGAAGAGCTTATCCGTAGTGTTTCTTTCTTTGGCTTGGTAGAATTGGGCGGCATCAGATATGATGCATGGCAGCTCCGCAAATACACCTAGAGAAATCCAAACTCAAACTTAGAAACATGATTTTCTCCCCAAATACTCGCTTTACACGAAAAAGCCTTACCCGCCACGATCTTCCTCACCTCTTGGATCTCCTGTAGGGCGCCTTGGGTTTCCCCCTGGGCATCGCATGCGGCCTGATGAGCGTTGGTGCGTTCAGATTCTTTCTCCATTAAACTCTGCTCCAAGGTCTCGCATTTCTTCACGGCCTCTTGAACCTCTTGCTCAACTTCAATAACCCTGGCCTCGTGCTTTTCGCGAAGATCCTGCTCTGCGGCTGCCTTCTCCTCGGCTTCGGCCACAGCCTTCTTAAGAGCCTCAATTTCGGCCGTCGCCCATAGAGCACACAATAAAAATATTTTCATCATGCACACTTATTCATTTGTGCTGAATGCGAACAAGGTTTCTGCATACCTTGTTTATCCTCTAACTGCCTTTTCAATTGGCCAAGTTCTTCTTTGGCCCGCTCCAGACTTTGATTCATTCCGGAGATCTCCACAGTATGAGAGGCGGCATTCGCTGTAGATGCCTTCTTATACAAAAAAAAGAGAGATAGATGTCATCAAGTCAGTCTCCTGCGAACATAAATTTAATCCTCTGTCTAGTTCTTTCTTTCACCAAACAGTGTATCAGGGGCTACTATCTATACTAGGACACTCTTCGAAACCTCATAAACATACCTCAAAGCCTCTTATAAGGCTGATACATGCTTCATTCAGTCCACTCTCAGTGGACTGAATCTTCTCAATCACCGCACCCATAAGGGCACGGTGTTCATCGATGATAGAGGCACTTTTTAGCGCCGTTGATAAAGTATCCGGCACGTCTGGTTGGACAGAGGTTGCCGGTGGAATAGGCACACCCCCTCCAGCCAAGGGAGGTCGCCTACCTGATTCTAGAGCTGTATGGGTCTCCGGGATCGCGTCTGGCTGGGGGCCGAATTCAAGATTGCCCCCGCCGTCGACGTCCATGGGAGCCTTCTCTCCCATGTGTCCGGCCCCTGAAATTTGACCTCCTGGTGCCGCCTTTACGATCTCCCCCCCCTCCTTGGCCTGGGTCCTCCTGGGACGAAACCTCGATGTCATCCACATGTTTGGGGGAATGGTCCTTCGGGGGTGTCCTGCTCTCCATAGGATCCGAACCCAGCAAATCCTCCGACGAGGATTGTTCGGTGCGGGACCTCGCCGGACTGGAAAAGAAGTATGGCTCAGATTACAATATTATGCCATGACGGGCCTGGATGCATAAGTCTGTTCGGACATGATATACTTACGAGTTCACCAGGTGCTGGGCCCTGGGATCCCACTCCAGGCTGCTGTTGGCAGCGGCGGTGGACTCCCGTGGAAGAGGAGCTTTTCCCCTCTCAGGTGATTCGGCCTCCAAGGATGTGGAGACTGTCCTTTTCTTTCTTCCCCCCGCTGGGGATTCGTCTTCCTCCTCCTCTTCGTCCTCCTCGGAGGAAGAATGGGCATTGGAGTCTTCGGATTTTCTATCTGAGGCGCCACGGCGACGGAGGCTGCCCCTGGTCTTCTTGGCCTCCTTCTCGGCCTTCTTCTTCGGTGCCTTGTAAGGCGTCGGGACCAACATCTTGGTCAGAAGTGGGCTGACCGGTTCTTCTGGCAGTGGGGCCGGACAATAGATCCGCCCCGCCTTCTTCGTCCAGCCCTAGGAGAGTTGTGGAAAACACATTAAGAATTTTCCTCAGGATATGCGAATAAAACATACGAATTGCCAACATAACAGTGACTTACCAAACTTACAGGGTGGGACAGTTGGTACCCGCGGTCCTCGGCGGAGTCCGGCCATGATTTGTCGGACTTAAAAAGAACCTTCTAGATGTCCTTGTGCAAGGAGCCAAAGAGCTCCAGTAAGGTCTGGTGCTTGGCCGGTTCGAATTCCCATAAATTGCAAGCCCGGTATTGACAAGGAAGAATCCGGCGAACTAACATCACCTGGACTGCATTGACAAGTTTGATATTCTTGTCTTCCATATCCTTGATGTGCGTCTGGAGCACCGACAGTTTGTCGGACGAAGACCAGTTCAGGCCCTTCTTGGCCCAGGATGTAAGCCGCTGGGGGGCTCTGCATCAGAATTCGGGGGCAGTGGCCCATTCCATGCCGCACGGCTCAGTGATGTAAAACCACTGCTGTTGCCACTCCTTGACGGAATCATTGAAAGTACCAATTGGCCATGTGCCGTTGGGCATCTTGCTCACCATGGCGCCTCCGCACTCGGCGTGCTCGCCGCTCACTACCTTGGGCTTCACATTAAAGATCTTCAGCCACAAGCAGAAGTGTGGCGAGATGCGGAGAAAGGCCTCGCACACGACGATGAATGTCGAGATGTTGACGAAGGAATTGGGGGATAGATCAGGAAAATCAATCCCGTAATAATACATGATGCCGCGAACAAATGGGTGGAGGGGAAACCCTAACCCATGGACAAAATGAGGGAGGAATACAATCCTCTCATGGGGATACGGAGTAGGGACGATCTGTCCCGTCGTCGGAAGACGGTGGCTGATTTTCTTAGCCAGATACCCGGTCTCCCGAAGCTTTTTGATATCCTTCTCCTGGACGGTAGAGGCCATCCACTTGCCTCCTGCTCCCGATCCGGACATTTTCGGAAGACCTTTTTGGGAAGAGAATACGAACGCTTGGGCGCTAGGGCTCGAGCGAGGGGGAATGGATGAGCAGAGGAAGAAGAAGGCGTGGTTGAAAAAGGGAGTCCTTATTCCCTTATAAAGGCAGCAGGTATCCTGCGCCTTTCCACTTGCCCGATAAACTCGCTTATTCCCCAAGCGCAGCGTTGATGGCGCGGTTGGGTTACCCACACCCGTATTGATGAGAATCCCATGATAAGAGGACACGATCTCTGCTTCGACAATACATGCCGATAAAACCGCCTCGCGATATGTGCGGTGGCATATTGAGAAAAACGGTTCGCATAATGACCGGGTTGCGGCGTGATGTCATGCTATGAAAAGTTGTCAGCATATTAGATTTGTGAAATATTGTGCTCTCTATGGTGGTATGTGGAATTTGTTTTGCAGAGCCAGACACGATCCTCATATTTAAGATCTTCTATGGAGTATTCGGAGAAGGAACCCGCCTTGCAATGCCGAAGACAATCTGTGCGCTGGACTCATCGTCATTGAAACCTGGTTCAGGGGCTACTGAGGGAGTCTTGGATTAAGGGGTCCTCGGACAGCCGGACTATATACTTTGGTCGGACTATTGGACTATGAAGATACAAGATTGAAGACTTCGTCCCGTGTCTGGGTGGGACTCTCCTTTGCGTGGAAGGCAAGATTGGCAGTTCGAATATGTAGATCTCCTTCTCTGTAACCGACTCTGTGTAACCCTAGCCCCCTCAAGTGTCTATATAAACCGGAGGGTTTAGTCCGTAGGGCAAGAACAATCTTAATCATTGGCTAGCTTCTAGGGTTTAGCCTCTACGATCTCGTGGTAGATCAACTCTTGTAATAATCATATCATCAAGATCAATCAAGCAGGAAGTAGGGTATTACCTCCGTCGAGAGGGCCCGAACCTGGGTAAACAGTGTGTCCCCCGCCTCCTGCTACCATTAGCTTTAGACGCACAGTTCGGGACCCCTGCCCGAGATCCGCCAGTTTTGACACCGACACCCATCACCAAAGATTGAGGCCCTATTTGGAATCTCTCCACTCCGCGAAGTTGTGGATCTCGGTTTGAGCTGCTCCATGAAAATGAGCTACAGCCTGCTCCGCTCTGGGAGCGCAGTCGAGGGAGTGGAGAGGAACCGAACATGAATTGAAGTATGGTCGAACAATGATTGAGGGAAATAGTTGAAAGCCATGAATTGAAGGGACTTGTGGGTGTTTATGGAATACTTTAGTACTATGTATTGGTGGGTGGGTGTGTGCAGAGCACGTGCATGACGCAATGGACTGAAGACTTTGTTTTGTTGATTCATGAGTGGGGCATGAGGTGAGGACCTACACTACTGAAATGCATGAAATAGACACGATGAGTTACCTAGGTTCGGGCCACATCATTGCGTAACACCCTACTCCTACTTTGTGTGTGTTTATGCTTAGTGGATGGTGAGCTACAAGTCCTTCTCGGGGACGGGAACCATTGTGTGATCCTACTGGTGTTCTAGCAAGTGTCCAACCTCGTTTCTACTTGCCAAAAAGTTACTCTTCTTCGGCCTTTCATTTCCTAGTTGCTAGGTCCTACTTCTATATCTCAAGGGGTACCACAATGGCTTCGATACTAAGGAAAGGACCTGGGTCTGACTAGGTAGGTGAGTGCATTAAATGCGTGATGATGTGCCCTTGTCTTCTTTCTTCTGGAACAAATACCCGTCTTCTCTCCACCGACCATGGGGTCATCTGTGCGAAGCGTGACACACCTCTATACATGTGTGCACCATACGGAGATGCGGGTGAGTGATTCACCCCTTGCATCTTGTCCATCTTCTGCCGTGCTTGATCAGCTGCCACATGCTGCAATGGCTCTATGGGCACAGAACAACCACACCACGTGTGGCTGATTTGATAGCTTGTTGTCGAAGGCGTGCTGAGTGCAGGCCAACTGGGGATGGTTGGTGCCAGTCAAGGTCATTCATGGGTATTGTCTGGCAGGAGTCATTGCCAGGTAGTTTGGTCTTGCTTTCTTCTTGACTTGGATAGGCTCGTTTGACGGCCATGGAGATCTTTTGAACAAAGATGTCCATGCCACCAGCCTTGGCTTCTCGTGGAGAGGTTGGTTGATGTAGTTATCCATGAAGATCTACATGCCACCACTGGTTCAGAGGAGGAACCAATGATGAGCACTTCCACTTCCTTCCTCAATCTAGTCCAAGGGCGACCGTGGCGAGTACATGGTTGGCTCTGTGAACCCATCCGTCACGGTACTGACAGTAGCCCTCAGGTCCAAGGCCGGACGCGTGTCACACACATTGTCAAGGTTAGGTTTCGATGCATGGGGCCCACGCGTCTCTAGCCCCCATGCTCGGTCAAACTAAAATCACAGAGGATGGTGTGAAAATAATCATGGGTAGTGGGCGCCTGGGAAGACGCACCCATTACTATTGTGGGAGGCACTCAACCCCCAATCCTATGCATAAATGCCAACAGGGCGTGAGCCAGTCCTCCAACCCCCCCCCCCCAAATCGCCGCTGCAGCATCGTCTTCTTCCTCTGCCCCCGCCACAATGGTTCTTCTCTTAGATCTGATTCCCCAACCTTTCTTCTCCTCCTTGCACCCTTCTCATCCCTTATGGAGCCAAGAGCAAGAGTTCTGATGAGATGAAGCGGGAGGCGGAGCAGGCCAAGATGTGGAAGAATCTAGCATGCTTCAATCTCTTGCTTCTGATATCGCCGAAGCTGGTGGAGAAGTGCCACGAGCCGGTGGCCGGTGGGGGGACTAAAATGTCCCCACCATCCTCCAACACGTCGCGGCTGTACGGGAAGCAGGCCAAGTGAGGTTCTTTTCCGCCTTCTTTGCATCTGGGCTAGTTCCTCCCTTCTATGATTCCTTCACGAAAATCATGACCGAATTTGATTTGTAGCTACTGAATCTTCAACCCAATGACGTTTTAATGCTTTCCATCTTTGCCCACTTATGTGAGAACTTTGCAGAGTGGTTCCTTCATTAGCCCTTTTTAGCTACTTTTACTCCCCGAAGGTCGATAATGACAACAAATCCGGTAGCTTTACCTGGAGATTGTGAAATGGCATGAGCAAGGAGTACATTGGGGGCACTTGATGACTCATTGACAAGTTTGGAGGCAGGATTGGTGTTTGATCAAGATGATAGACCCTCTTTCCTTTTGTGCCCTTCCCCAAGAAACTCTGGAGCCAAAGGCTATCTAGGGGAAGAAGATCCTTTTGGCGACTAGCTAACCTTGCCCATCCAACGCATCAAGTTCTTGAAGTATTCTGGATTGACCATGGAGATGGTTGGCTCAGACGGGTTATGTGGCAGATCGCTGCTCAACAATGGAGGACCCGCCCTGCTTAATGGTATGGTAGCCCAGCTGACATCATGTAGCTTTGGCCTAGGCTTTAGCATAATCTGGTGATGATACAATTCTGGGGGTTGTTCAAGCTACCGTTTGGTGCCAACCTCATTACTGTCTTGCTGGAGGGGGTGTTTCCATTGTGCACCAACACCGCCTGTGACCACATCATGGTGATGATGCCTAATGCCTCGGGCGTGTTGAAGGACTAGAAGCTTCCAATGCCCGAGGAGGTAGCAGCTTGGCACGATGGATTGGAGGAGGAGCCATCTAGAGTGGAGGAAGACAAGATCCACCTAACGATATCGGACAAGGTGGAGTGGATCCAAAGGAGGGTGGTTGCGTCCCAACTTTCCCCAGGAGTAGGCTCAATAGATGGAGGCTCTTCTCCAAGGGCTGCCGCAACCCCTCGCCACCGGAAGCACTTAGGCTCCCTTCCCTTGTTGTAGAAGAGCTGGAGGATGATGAGGAGGATCAGGTGCCTCTAGCTTAGTTGTGCTCCATGAGGAATGCCAGGGCACGAGCTAGCACCTCCTTAGTGATGGATGGATCCCTTTCTGATGTATTGAGGCCTGCATCCCTGGTGGCTTCGGTGGTTGCTAGGAGCCATGACCTGGATGCCGACATTTCCTTCAGATCTACTGATGAAGAGGAGGATGATAGGTATTCCTTGGTTTCCTTCCATGCAATTTCTTTCACTACTCATTTCTTCTGAATACCACATTGATGTTGTGTCCTTATTTTTGCAGGGAAGAAGAGGTCAACCATAGACCAGCCAAGCATGCTCGTGAGGATGAAGAGGTTAGCTCGTTTCTCGGGCATAGAACTGATTAATGCCACTCCTGACGCTATTGCGAATGACGATGTCGAGAAGATACGGGTGGATACCCCTAAGGAAAATGCCTAGGAGTCCCAAGTGGGGTCTGGCTCAGCAACCATTTTCGGGAGCGAGCCCTTGGTGACACCAGTAGTAGAGCCGATCCTTGTGCCCTCGGATGATGAGTCCAAGCCCGCTCACACAAAGCCTCCAGGTATGTATTCCAGAGGCTTTTCCTTGTGCAGCTTTGGCTGCTTTTCTTGATTGTTCTGGAGCTTCAAACTTCTTTTCCTGCTTTGATATAATGTCCCACATGCCAAGAAGGGTAGGCGGATGAGATGGACGTTTGGCTACATGCAAAAGCGCACCCAACATTGTCTGAAGTCGAAGCTGAGCAGGCAGATACTAGGGGTAGTGACGCATCTACCTCAAAGGCGCCTCCCGTGAATGAAACCACCCAATCTACCGGTTGGTGCAATGTTTTGCCACCTTTTCGGAGATTGTTGCCAGGAACAAGCATAGACTGAGTTGTTTGCTAGTGCACACAAAGAGAAATAGTCCATGCAAGCCCGAGGAGACTATTGTATATGGTGTCAAGTTTGAGGAACTTCACCGAAGATGTTCGGCATGTCAGAAGGATGAGCTAAATTTCCTATAGATAAGTTGTGAGAGGATTGTGGCAGAATGACCCCTTAAGATTATTGCTGACATGAAGCATATTTGTTCAGAGTGCCCGAAGGAAACGACTGTAGTCAAGAAACTTGAAGATGAAGTGAAGACACATCATTTATTTCATTGTTCTTCTTTCTCTCCTTTGATTCATAGGACCTCCATAGTATAAAGAGGGGTATAGGTTCTCGAAGCTTAGGTCCGCTGTGATGCTTAGCCAAAAACTGTGAAAGACTGAGACAAATACCTTTATGCTTTGAATGATTACCTATCAACAAAAGACGTTGTTCTTTGGTGCTGCAGGAGATATCATTTGGCCAAAGGAGTTAGCACTTCTTGCTCTGCAAGGAATGTTACAATTGTGCTCAAATTCCGACCATTGGAAACGTGTAGTTCGGCCTTTGGCTGATCCACATGTCCAATTTTGTCTTTTCCATTCAGGGTAGACTGCGGCTATAAATGGACACCCGGCTCCAACATTGTCCGTTGGCTGCTCCACTTAAGATTTCTGAGAAGATTTATTGAGCATCCCCTCTCCAAGAGATTTGAGTTTAAAACCCACCGAGAGAAAACCAAGAGCCAAAACTTAGACAATGGTTGAGCATTATGATAGTTATGAGTTAGAGTTCTTGTACCTATTATTCTTGAGAGCGGCACACTCTCTCGAGGGATAGGTGTCGGCTTGAGTGACGAATAGTAATTGTCTTCACCAAGCAAAGTCTTCAGCAACCAAGAGTCATTGTGGTTCACGAAGAAGTCTGTCAGAGGTTTGGAGATCGCTAATACGTCTCCAATGTATCTATAATATATGATTATTTCATGTTATTTTATCAATTCTATATACTTTATATGCAATTTTATATCATTATTGGGAACTAACCTATTAACCTAGTGCCTAGTGCCAGTTGTTGTTTTTTGCTTGTTTTTGGTATTATAGAAAATCCATAACAAACGGAGTCCAGACATGATCAAACCTTTTGACGACTTTTTCTAGACCAAAAGAAACCCTAGAAGCCTCAGAGGGAGTCCATATGAGAAACAAGGAGACGACAAGACAATATGGTGTGCCCCGTTGTCTTGCAGGCCCCTCGTGGCTCCGTCTGACCTAATTCCAGTGCTATAAACTCTAAAATATTCGGAAACACCTAGAAGCGCCACCGAAATAATTTTTCCATCGTTGCAAGTATGTGTTCTTCCACAATCCCATTTGGAGGACTTTGCCGGTACTCTACCATAGGGCGAATCGATCACAGAGGGCTTCTATATCAACCTTGCTGCTCCTTCGACAATGTGTGAGTAGTTCCCACATGACCTATGGGTCCATATTGATTAGCTAAATGGTTTGCTCTCTCTCTCTCTCTCTATCTCTCTCTCTCTCTCTCTCTCTCTCTCTCTCTCTCTTTTATCTTCAATACAATGTTCTCCTTGGAGTTCTATCCGATGTAATCTTCTTTTGTGGTGTGTTTGTTGGATCCGACGAATTGTGGGCTTATGATCAGATTATTCATTGAAAGCAATTGAGTCTTTTTTGAAATTTATTATGTGTGATTGTTATAGATTTTTATTTCACTCTGATCTATCCATTTGGTTTGGACAACAAGTTGATTTATCTTCAGCGGGAAAGGTGCTTTGTAGTAGGTTCAATCTTGTGGTTTCCTCACCCTGCGGTAGGAGGGGTAGCGAGGCACGTATTTGTATTTATGCTACTAAGGGGAAACCGATGGGGTTTAATCCCAGAGTTAATTGGATTTATGCCACTACAACTTTCATCAGTTGGAAACATGCCATTACAAAAGCTAAAGTTGGAAATATGCCACTTCAAGTTTTCCGTACCTCTACATATGTCCTTGTCTTCAATACTTGTCTATATACTACCTTTTATATGTCCCGACATTCAAATACCTTTAAAGGCTGCCCAAATTGATGCAAACCGAACGCACACACACACGCCGGGCGATGTCTGGAGGGGAGCGACAACTGGAGGCGCACGCGTCCCGGTGGCTGAGGGGGAGTGGTGACGGTGGATGGAGGCTGGCGCATGCGGCCCGGCATCTAGAGGGGAGCGGCGGCGATGGCCGGAGGCGTACAGATGCTTCGTCGTGTGAGAAGTGGACTCATCAGCGTCATGCCGCAACGACGGCGCTGACATGCCAAGAAACTCCCTCCACGACAAGGATGGCTTCTATTTTGCATGCAATATGCTTGCGCAGCCATGGAGAGGATGTCGTGGTTCCCACCGGTTGCTCCCCTACGCGGCTGCTCATTCCCCAACCCAGTACTTCAATACACAGTGAAATACAAACATCTATTGAGCAGATATTATCTGAAGTAAATAAAATGGCATATGTAGAGGTATGGGAAAGTTGTAATGACATATTTCCAACTCTAGTTTTTGTAACGACATTTTCCCAAGTGGGGAAATTTGCAGTGACATGAATCCAATTAACCCTTAATCATATTGCTTGGTTTATTTTATCTACATTATGTAAACACACTTCATGCATTACTCTATTTGTCATGAACTTAATACGTAGAGAGGCAAGCATAGAAGTGCCCTCGAAGTGGAGTAATAGTAGTAGATGCATGCAAGAGTCGGTCTACTTGTCACAAACGTAACGCCTATATACATGATCATACCATGAATAACGTCATAACTATGCACCTTTCTATCAATTGCACAATAGTAATTTGTCTACCCACCGTATGCTATTTTTATGAGAGAGATGCCTCTAGTGAAAACTATGGCTCCCAAGTCTATTTTAATCATATTACTAAAACCCTAAATACCTTGTTGCAATCTATTTACTTTTATTTTACTTTGCAAATTATCTATCTACTACTATTAGATTTGCTCCTTGCCATTAACGTGTACAAGGGGATTGACGACCCTCTTGCCCACGTCGTGTGCAAGTATTTGCTCTTGTGTGTGTAGGTACTGCTAAAGGTCTTTTGCGTGGATCTCCTATTGGTTCAATAATCTTGGTTCTCTACTGAGGGAAATACTATCTGCTATGATATTGCTTCACGCTTCCTCTTCGGGGGAAACCCAAGGCAGCTCACAAGTAGGAGAAAGAATTTCTGGCATTGTTGCCGGGGAGACTACATCAAACAACTCAAGGTCTCTTCATACATATTATCATTTACTTATTCTACTTTTTACTTGCTTTTATATGCCTTTATTAGTCTAGTAAAAAAAATACCAAAAATGTTTCTTAAATGCTTTATTTGCTTGTTTCTATGGCTAGTTCTTCTCTTGTTACTTGTACCCCTGAGAATAAACTACTTAATTTTAAACAAAGGGGAGGAGAAAGTCTAAAAGATGCTTGGTATCGGATTTGCGATGCTCAAAATAGATCTACTCCTAAGCAATCCACTACTATTTTACTTTGCAACTTTTATGTGGGTGTCACTACTTGGTGTAGATTTGTGCTTTACACTATTACCACATGAAATTGTAGTTACCCTATGGATGCTTCTAATGCTATGGGAAATTTAGTGGGATCACCACCTATCACATTTAATGAAACAACATTTACTTAGGAACATGTTATGCAGAGGTTAGAAATTATAGAGAACAAAACCCCGACTATTGAACACATTGAAAATCTAGACAAAAATGTGGGTAACCAAGTTACTAAATTTGGTTCTTTGGTGTGAACTACATTAAAACTATTAAAGGAGAAATAACCAATCACCGAGAGAATGGAGCAAAGTCCTACTATAATTCATATGTTGGAAGAGATCATTAATAACTTGGGTTCAACTTTTCCTTCCATTAAAACTATTGAAAGGGCTCCTGCAAACAAGAATCCTAGACTTATTTATTTCCCTAAAAACAAGGGTGATTCAGCTAGTAAAGAGAAAGAAAATCTTAAAATGATTAGCGTGCACCCCAATTTCGTTGACATGATTCCTTAATTTTGTTCCTAGGAGTGTTATCATTAAAAATATCTTTGCTGAACCTCCTAGAAAGCCTGGATGTATAATTGAGGAATTGGAAGCAAAGTATGATATCACTTGAGACTATGCATTATGCCTAGCTAGGGGCATAAAACAATAGTTCTTGTAGGGAGGCAACCCAATATTTATCTTTATTGCAATTTTTATTTCCTGTTTTGGTATGATGACATGATTATTGCTACTGTAATGATTGTGGTTTTACCTTTTAATTAGTGTTTGTGGAAAGTAAAGCCTTTGGGATGACTTTAATGATAGTTGACTTGATTCTGTGGAGAAACTAGAAACTTTTGTGCCCAGTGTAGGAATTTACATTTCTTACCAGAACGAGATAAAGTTCTAAATTTTTTACACAATATTGAGATACAAAGTGTCTACATTGTGCTAATTTTTTAGAATTTTCGGAGTTATAGAAGTTTGGTTTTAGTTCAGATCATTATAGACTCCTCTATTTTAGATAAATTTTGTTTCTTTAATGCATAGTGTACTTGTTTCAATGATGCTATGGATTATATCGGGGGATATAAGTCATGGAGAAGTTAGAATAGAATAGGTATTATGCAATAATATTTATGAATCGGTTTGTAACACTACCTAAGTTTATGGTTTGCGAGTTATACTAATGGATCTCATGAGGTTTTGTTAAGTTTTGTGTGCGGAAGTTTTCAAGTTTTGGGTGAGCGTATGATGGACGAAGGAATAAGAAGTGGCAAGACCCTAAACTTGGTGGTTCCCAAGGCCCCACCAATGTAATATTCAAGGAAGACCCAAGCATCTAAGCTTCGGGATGATTACTCGGAGCTATATTTTTATTCATCGCATGATATGAGTTCTACTTGGAGCGTCTTGTGCTATAATTTTATTTTGTTTGTTAGTTTGCCACAATTGTTGTTTGCTGGACACACCTTTTGAGCGAGGCACACATTCATCCTGATTTGTTGGAATACTCTATGAGCTTCAATTATATCTTTTGAGCTAGGCAGTTGCTCATGTGCTTCACATATCTCTTTAGAGCACAAAGGTGGTTATATTTTATATCTCAGGCAATTCAAATCTAGGAGAGCTAGGTCTAATAGGTGTTTCATCATTTTTAGTTTTAACAATTTCATTCGTTTTAGCATTCTTAATTTCTTTAGCTTTAGCAAGTTGTTCATCAGGAAATTCACCCAGTGGAACATTATCATCAAGCAAAGTACTAGCATCATCAATAGCACCATTCATAGCAGAAGTAGCATCATCAATTACTTGCAACATAGGAGGATTACTAGCAGGTGGTGGTGTTGCAAGTTTACTCAAAACAAAAGGTGAATCAAGTGCAGATCTAGATAATGGTTCCTTACCTCCCACCGTCTTAGAGGGAACGATCTTGGTTCTATCATCCTTAAGATTCCTCATTGCGATTAACAGATATAAATCCCAAGTGACTCGGCAAATAGAGCTATGCTCCCTGGCAACGGTGCCACAAAAATTTCTTGATAACCCACAAGTATAGGCGATCGCAATAGTTTTCGAGGGTAGAGTATTCAACCACAGTTTACTGATTTGACACAAGGGGAGCCAAAGAATATTTGCAAGTATTAGTAGTTGAGTTGTCAATTCAACCACACCTAGAAGACTCAATATTTGAAGCAAGGTGGTCTATAGCAAAGTAGTATGGTAGTTTGATAGTAATAGTAACATCAGCAATAGGAACAGTAGCAATTTTGTAGTGATTATAACAATAGAAATGACGAAAGCAACTTAGCAAAGATTAATATATGAAAAGCGTAGGCATCGGATTAGTGATGAATAATTGCGTTGGATGGCATTCATCATGTAATAGTTATAAACTAGAGCGACACAGAAGTAGCTCCAATTCATTAATGTGATGTAGGTATGTATTCCGTATATAGTCATACATGCTTATGGAAAAGAACTTGCATGGCATCTTTTGTCCTACCCTCCCGTGGCAGCGGGGTCCACAAGGAAACTAAGTGATATTAAGGCCTCCTTTAAATAGAGAACCGGAACACAGCATTAGCACTTAGTGAATACATGAAGTCCTCAAACTACAGTAATCACCGGAAAGAATCCCAATTATTATCGCCTTGGGGTATGCGGATCATAACACGTAATAGGTGCATATAACTTGCAAGATAGGATCAAGAACACACATATATTCATGAAATCATAACAGGTTCAGATCTGAAATCATGGCACTTGGGCCCTTGTGACAAGCATTAAGCATAGCAAAGTCATAAAAACATCAATGTTAGAACATAGTGGGTATTAGGGATAAAGCCCTAACAAAACTAATTCGATTAACATGATAAATCTCATCCAACCAATCACCGTCCAGCAAGCCTACAAAGGAATTACTCACTCCCAGTAGTGAGCTTCATGAACTTGGCGGTGCAGATGGGTTGGTGCTGATGACAGCGTCGAATTCTACCCCTGGAGCCCGGAACGGACTCCAGATCAGCCCCGCCAATGAAGAACAGGAGGTGGTAGCAGCTCCGTATCATAAAACGTGATGATTCCTTCTCTTTGATTTTTTTCTTGGCAGGTAGGTAAATATGGAGTTTGAGTTAGGGTTGCTAGAGGTCCAGGGGCACACAAGCTCGTAGGGTGCACCCTGTGGGGGTGGACACCCCCTGAGCTTGTGGCTCCTGGGTGGCCTCCCTCTTGTATATCTTTCCACCAATATTTTTTATAAATTGCACAAAATTTCTTTGTAAATTTTCTGGTCAATCCTAGAACTTTGATTTTTTGCACAAAAACAACACCATGGCAATTCTACTGAAAACAACGGTACTCCAGGTTAGTTTCATACAAATCATGCAAATTAGAGTCCAAAACAGTGGCAAAAGTGTTTGGAAAAGTAGATACGATGGAGACGTATCAGGCGACCATAGCTCCTGTAAGCTTGGCATCCCTCGGCTTCCTTATCCTCTCCACAAGCGGCGCCAACCTCTTGTCGGCCAGCTTGGTGTGCTCCATCCGGAGCTCTTCACGGCAGGCGCGATCTGGAGCATGAGCAGGGGTCTAAACTACCCCACATCCATGTAGACCCGGCGTGACCTGAATCCCTCCACCTTCTTCATGAACTTCATGTTGATGATGTGGCCGACCATTCCGTTAATGATGCGGAACGAGGCGTGCCCCAAGCGCTGGTTCCCCGCGGTCATCCGCAACCTGTAGAAAGTCCCGAAGACAACCACCAAGGGCATCATCCCCAAGAATCCTTTGTAGAGGAAGGCGAAGATGGAGAGGAGGAGGATGTAGTTGGGCTGAAGATGGAGCAAGTGGATATGGTAGGGGTCGAGGATGGCGCAGAGGAAGTCGGAGAAGGGTGGCAATAAGCCAGCATAGATGGAGTGGACGAAGAAGGGGAAAGTTGTGGCCTCCAGATCATGGGCTACGCGTGAGCCCAGCCAAACACATGTGGCCTTCCACTCGTTGTGGTCGTAGGCCACCATGGGGCGCACCTTGTCCATCCCTGATGAGGACGTGACAACCTTGGATACGACCAAAAATATTGCATACACGCATATTTTTTAGATGATTTCTAATGCAAACTATGCAATAATTTATTTATGTTATCCAGGACAAAAATACTTTACAGACTTTTGTGCCATGTCTAATTGCAGGTGTATTGGCCATTCTTACAATCCACATATGAAGATAAGGAAAAAAGAGCACTTTAGGTGTTGTTCAAAAAGTCCTCTCACATCACTTTTAGCAAAAGAGAAGATAGAGTCCAAGTATCTCACGTTTTGGACACAACTATGATTATGACACAAAACAAACTAGATAAGATGTAGATTAGAGAGAGAAAAAAAGACAAAGAAAAAAGGCAGAGAAAAAAAAAGAAAAAGTGGGATAGAAAAAAAGTGAGAGAAGAAAGAAAACTAATTTAGGATCTATCTAGACTCAGTCTCGTACTTGAATCCAGATTGGAATTTATTATGCATACTGTTCAGTAAAACAAACATATCTTCCTCATACGAAGTCCGTTTTTGCTCCACAAGTACTAAAATATAAGCTATCGATGAGCCGCATCTCAATAGTTGAAGAAGCTAGTTCAATATTTTGCACCTCAAAATCGGCTTCTAAATAGGTCTTTTTGCCCTATGAAGTTCGCGAACACAGTTTGGTTCTGATTTTTCAGCCCAATTTTAGAATTTGGCAGTTGTTTCTCATCATTATCTTTATTGCCATTGTGATATTCACTAATATCTTGCTGTCTAGAGCTATTTCATATCCTTTATTGATGCTATTTGTGCTACGCGTGGTGACCTCATTAGTGTTCTAGGCTAGTGTCTCTAGTCGGGTCTATCCTAGGACCAACACAATACCATCGTTGAGCGTTTATTCAACATTGCATCTCTGAATTGATTATTGCTAATCTTTTGCTACCATATATTTAAGCTTTCCAAGATCCACATATTTATACACCGTGTATATATACATTCCCCTGGCAATTGCTTTACTCAATCTTCCAAGTTATTTGACACCGCTGGTTACCGGTCACCACCTGCTGCCTGGTATGAACTTGCAAGATATTGATATTTTATTTATAGTGAGAGCTTTACCACCATATCTTAGTAGTTCATAGGAACATTATTCTCGAATTTTGTTTCTTGTTTCTACTAATCATGATAGGTTCCGGAGATAGAAGTTCTTGGATGACAGACACATCTTCACCATAACGAGAGGTGGGACAACACACACAAGCACATGGTCATGTTATCTCTTTACCATCTTTGAGGTTAGATTTAATCCTGCTATTTATCTAACTTGTGAGCTTGAAGTAGAACAAGTTTTTAGTCACCATAATTTTTCTAAACTTGAGAGAGTACGAGCTGCCACTGGAGCATTTACTGGTTTTGCTTCTGTTTGGTCGAGTGTGCATTGTAAGAAAAACATTGATAACCAACCCGAAACTTGGAAAGATTTGAATGCTGTAATGAGACAACAATTTTTTCATCCTTACTATCGTCATGAATTGCTTTGCAAATTGGAAAAATTAAAACAAGGCAGTAACACTGTTCATACTTACTACCAAGAGTTCAACTATTACATGCATCATTGTGACATAGAAGAATCTGAGGATGATACAATGAATAGATTTTTTGGTGGTTTGAACCATGATATTTGTGCAAGATTTCAGTATATTCCTTGTTGCATTACGTGTATGTATGTTCGCACTTGTACCTTTGAGAGACAGATACATGAGGATGCATTGGGTGACCACAACAATTACTATTCCAGTTCATGCTCACCACCACCCGTTGGTTCCTTCGCCATTGCACCTACTAGAGCAGCCACACCTCAAATTGTGAGCGCGACATCATCTCAAGTGTATGGTACATTGTCATCGTCCGTACCTACATCAGCAACGTCTTTGCGACAAGATAACAGTAAAGGTATTAATGGTATAACTTTGAATAAGAACGATGCATGCCTATTTAACTTAAATACATCTTGTGTTGAGTTATCAGTTGATTTGAGCACACCACCTATTTTAGAGAATTTGTTACTGTCATGAATGCATCATATGATCAAACAGCTGAAATACCAACAATTTTGAGTGCACCCATTGAATTAACTATTGGTGCAAAAGAACCATGTGAATTAGGGAATAAATCAGATTTGGATCAAATACATTTGAAAATAATTGTCCCAATGTTTAATCATTTTGATATGACCTCTAATCTTGGTGATGATTTGGTGTCAAATGACTTATTGCATGTTTGCTTATTTAATCATGTTGTAGCATGTAAATTTGATGCAACTAAGATTTATTCACCAATGTTTGGATGGTTTAATGATGAACATTGTCAATATTTTTATATTAATAAGATCTTCATTTATATGTGCAAACCGATTTGAAATATTTTCATGCCTTCTACTTCTTGTGATAATATTTTGGTTTTATATTTTACGAACTATGAACGTTACTCATATATACATGTGTCATATGTGCAAAAACCAAGGGAAGTACAAATGGATGACATATACATGTACAACATGTACACATTGTCTCCTTTGTTAGCCACATTTTAGATTAAGCAACGCTAAAGACGTCTTTGTTTTCAATAAGGTAGGTTGATGAGGACATGACTACCTCGGATACGACCAGAAATATTGCATACAAGCATATTTGAGAGGTGATTTCTAATGCAAGTTATGCTATAATTTATTTATGTTATCTAGGACAAAATATACTGCACAGACTTTTGTGCCATGTCTAGTTGTAGGTGTATGGGACATTTGTACAATCCATATATGAAGATAAGGAAAAAAAAGATAAGTTTAGGTGTTGTTCAACAATTCCTCTCACATCACTTCCTCAACAGAAGATAGAGTTCAACACTGTCACATTCTGGACTCAGATTCGGACTGCATAGACATACCTGACTCAAAACACCAACATCTCTTTCATCCGGACTCCGAATTGGGAGATTCTTTTTTTTTGCTTGAGAGTAGGTTTCATGCTCTTTCCAACCCAATTGTATTCACCTTCAAATTCGTCCACACCATTGATATATCAGCGAAACAATCTGATGTTGCAGGAGAATCTGAGTCAAACTACAAGTCCAAAGGTGTTGTGTCGGGGGTTGGGTGCGACATATGCCAATGGATGGCTTATCATGGTGGGAGCGAGTAGAACGTCGCCGGTGCCTGGAAGCGGGATAAGGCTTAGACACGAACGCTGGCATACTTTACCCAGGTTCGGGGCTCTCCTAGGAGATAACACCCCTAGTCCTACTCTACGGGGTCTCCGCATGATCACTAAGGCACAAGTGATACAATGGTGCTCCTCGAGCTGTATGCTAGAGGCAGAAGGAGGCAGGACTTAGCTCTCTTCCTGCTCTAGGGGGTGGCTAGTTCTAATGGGGTCGAACCCTTTGCATGGGTGGCCTGGGGGGTTTATATAGACCTATCCTCCAGGGGTACAATAGTAATCTGGCCGGCTGCTGGGCCCGACTGTTAGTGTCTCCAGCCTCCGGCTTCTCCGCCGACCGCTGGGGCCCGCCGCCTGGTTGGCCCCGCCGACTTGTTGGTGGCTACTTACTGTAGACGTGTTGTTGGTGACAGGAGCTTGGTCATCTTTGCGTGGCTACAGTCCCGCCGCCTGGCGGGAAGCCACTGTAGCCACTCCTGGTCTTATCATCTTAATGGCGTGCTTGCCTCAGGATAAGGGACGGCCTCCTGCTGGGGGCCAGCTCCTCTTGAATCCGCCTGGTCAAGCTCCTGCCGTCTTCCTTGGGGTCACTGCCCGATAGGGCCCGCCTCTGGCAGGCCGTACCGACAGAACATCGTGGGGAATAGGATTCCGCCTGCCCGGAGCGACGTCAGGGGAGACATGGCACAGTGCCCCGCCGTGCGGAGATCTCCGTCTGTATGGAGCACTGTAGCCATGCCCATCCTGAGCATTGGAGGTGACGCGCCTTACTGTAGCCATGCTGTATCTTGTCCTCTCGAAGGGGGGCTCAGACATGCTGTAGTGTGAGGTGGCCGCCTGCCTGTTGCCGCCCTCTCCAGAAGGCGGCCGGCGGGAGCCGGCCACTAGGAGCGTAGTAGTCTTGGGTTACCCGCCCTCTGGCAGCCGGCCACTGAGGCAGCCGGCCCCAGAGGGCGGGGTTTCAACTTGGGGCCCAGCTAGGCGGAGCTGGCCCAAAGTCTTGATAAATCTTGGGACACGGGTGAGCCTACCCATGTTCCATTACTCCGACAGTAGTCCCTGAAGCCGGTGATGCATCGCGGTCGAGGGGCCGCGAGGTTTCGGAGAATGTCGATCCGTCTTGTGGCTAGCCGACTGCTCAAGCCGACCTCTCTCAGGCAGAGCCATGTGGTTGATTTCAAACTCCAAGGCAGGAAACAGGTGGCGTGCCTGTTAAGCTTCCCAGACAGCCTCCCGCCATAGACGCGCTACGCGGCGCACGTCAGCCTGGCAAGCCTACCACCCCACGCTCTGGATGGGACATGACACCGGGCCGGGCCCGCCACTACCACGCCTCGGCAACCGGGCGGAAACACTGCGCCGGAGGGGGCGGTTGCCATCCCCATGACTATTCACGACAGGGTAAATGCGCGTGGGAGACATGGGGTCGTGGGGACGTGGGCGCAGTTAATCCCACGACCCCACGTCCCGACCCCTCGGCTACATAGCCCGGGCGCTATAAGTAGGGAGGGGGGAGAGGTGCGGCAAAGTTCCTGCACCCCCTCCCACTCTTCTTCTTCTCCTCTCAGCCTCTGCTGCTGCTGCCATAGCGCTGCCGTCGTTGCTCGTCGCCGACGCGTCTCTCCCCTCCGCGCCGCCAGCCGGAGCCATGGGCGACTGGGATGGATTGACCGTGATCGAGGATCACATCGCCTTCCTCCGCGACACGCGCTGGATACCCAGCGCGACCTTCGTCAAGGCACGGGTGCCGCCGGAGACGGAGATCTCGCCGGCGCCGCAAGAAGGCGAGCGGGTCGTTTTCCGCTTGCATTTCCTGCGGGGCTTCGGCCTCCCGGCTAGCAACTTCTTCTGCACCTTCCTCAACTTCTACAACCTCCAACCCCACCATCTCACGCCCAACGCCGTGACCTTGCTCTCCGCCTTCGTCACGGCGTGCGAGGGCTACCTCGGCATCCTCCCCACCATTGAGCTATGGGGAGCATTCTTCTATGGAAAGCTCGGCACCTCCGCCAAGGAGACGGCGGCCGAGTGCGGGGGCTTCGTCGCCGTGCACCGGCCGGCACAGCGAAACGCCTTCCCCGTCATCCAGCTGGCGCAGTAGGTGAAGATGTGGCAGCAGTCCTATTTCTACGTTAAGAACGTGGACCCTGTTGCCGACTTCCTCAACCTGAGGGCCTACGAGGCCGACCCCTCCACCGGAGCCCGCGTATCCTAGAAGTACAAGCCAAAGCCGGTGTCGGCGGACACGGCGGCCGCCATTAGCCGACTCCGAGTGCACTAGGAGTCGGAGGGCCTCGTGGCCTCCGACCTCCTCGTCGCCTTTGTGGAGCGCCGAGTCCTCCCGCTCTAGAGCCGCCCTCATCCGATCTTTCGGATCGGTGGACACCGTGATCCGTTCCGTCTATGCACGAAGGGGATGTCGCCTGCTGAAGTCTCGCGGATGGTAAACGAGATCTCCGACCTCAAGATGTCGGAGAAGGAGTGGCAGTATGGGAAACGGCCATACTCTCGCCACAACCCGCCTCCCGCTGTAAGTTTCCTCTTTTTGTCCCTCAAACTGTTTCCTTTGCTTTGTTTCTCTTCATGACTCAATTCTTTCTCGGTCGCAGAATTATATGTCCAAGGCCACGGCCGCCCTCCTGGGGCCGGGTGATAACCTCCAGGCAGACAGGGCGGAGAGTGACGTGGACGACCCCGACTTGGGGGCGGCCGCCCTGGTCGACGACGCGATAGGCGGCGGCGGCAGAGCGGACGGCGGTAGTGGAGCAGGCGGCTCCGGGGAGGCGGCGGCGTGGAGGCTTGGCCTGATGACGACGAAGACGAAGACGAGCCGCGCCCCGCCCGGAGCTCCGCCACCATCGCCGCCGGCCCCTCTTCAGGGCCACCCGCCCCAGGCGGCAAGCGCAAACGGAAACAGGGCTCGACCTTGTTCGGGAGCGTCCCCAAGAAGCCCAAGAACCCGGCCGCGGCGACCAGGCGGAGAAAGACTGCGGCCAAGGTGGCCCAGTACCAGAGGCAGCCGAAGGTGCCTGTCATGGTGTCGGCGTAAGCCTCATTCCCTTACTCCTTGTTTTTTCATCAATCTGTCGTGAAAAATCTTCTGACTTGTCTTCTTCTTTCAGGGCCCCGCTGACCCTCGAGAAATCAGGCGCCGGCTCGGTTCTCAGGTCGGCAGCTACCTCCTCGACCAGCCGGCGCATCGACCCGGCTGCCGACCTCCGGGAGGCGACAGAGCGGAATGTGTGGGAGGCGCGCTACGAGGCGGAGGCCGACCGCCTGGCTGAGGAGCAGGCGGCCTTGTCCACCGCGTCTGCCGAGAGGGCGCTGGCGTAGGCAGAAGCCCAGGACGGAGAGAAGGAGCGGCTCGCGGAGGCCGCCCGCCGCCAAGAGCCACTACTCGTGGCCCCCCTGAACACTGCGCCGCCTCCGCCTAATTTCGAGGCGACAACCGGAGGAGCCAGCGGCGACTACCCGATCCAGGAGCAGGGGGGCGGCGACGTAGCCATGCTGGACGTCTTTGTGCCGCTACCCCCGCCGCCGCCTCCGCCTCCTTCGCCAGCCAGTGAGCCGTGGGACGAGAAGCCAGTGGCGCCGCCGGTGCCACCGGTCGGCACTACGGTGTCAATGGTCCTGGTTCCCGCAGTCCATATTCCCATGCTCCGCTATCTGGAGAAGGCGGCCTCGGCACCGCGGCCGCAGGAGATCGGCGCCTCGAGCTCATCGGCCCTTGATACCGAGGAGACCAGCGCTGCGCCCGTGGGTTGGGTCCACGGGGACTGGACTGGCGCCCTGAATGAGGCATCTCTTGACGTCCAGGCCAAGCTCCGGGCGGAGGCGGTGGCGCCCAAGCACTGCAACGAGGCCTACTTGGAGTCGCGCGCCGCCATTCGGGTAAATTGTCTTTTGGTTTCTTCTTTGAATGGTCTTCTTTGCTTCTCTCGTGGGGGCACGCAAGCGCATCCACTAGGTGTAGTCCCCAAGTTCCGGGCCGGCTGCTGAGCAGGCGGGTCAGAACTTTTAACTTGTAATTGTCGATTGCTGATTTCATTTTGATGTTTCTTCTGTAGGATTATCACAACCTTAGCGCGACCGCCTACAACTCCAAGGTTCGGGAGCTGGAGGCGCAGATGGCCCATCTTGCCGAAAGCTGGCATAAGTTCCTGTCTTCTTTCTTTGCCGGGGTGCGCTAGCGCACCCGTGGGCTGTAGTCCCCGAGGTTCGGGCCGACTGCTGAGCAATCGGGCCGAATCTCCTCAGTTGCTCTTTTTCCCTTGTCGACTACTTCTTTTCCGCTGGGGGCGCGCTGGCGCGGCCGCGAGCTGTAGTCCCCGAGGTTCGGGCCGACTGCTGAGCAGTCGGGCCGAATCTCCTTAGTCGTTTCTTTCCTTTGTCTTTTCTGCTTGACTGATGCCTTCTTCTGCTCTTTCTTTCTTCAGAGGCTAATGCTGTCCTATAGCAGCAGCTGGGCGAAGCCAAAACTACCCTGCATGGCAATGAGGCGGAGTGCAGCAAGTTGGCGGAGGAGCGGGACCGCCTGGTCGCCCAACTTGCCGAACAGGCAGAAACCCTCAAGGCGGCTAAGCAGAAGGCAGAGACAGCGGAGACCAGCCTCCTTACCGAGTTTGAGCTCGAACACCTGCCGGGTCTGTGCACCTCAAGTCGGACTGCCGATTGGCTGGAGGTCGCGGTCGGCCGCTTGGAGGCCTGGAAGGGCTCAGCAGCCCGGGTAGGAGCGCACCGGGCCTTGGAATTCGACAAGGCGTGGTACCCTGGGCTAGATCTAGCCTAGTTAGCCATGTTTCGGCTGGAGGCGCAAGAGGAGCTGGCGGTGGTGGAAGCCCAGCTCATCGACAGGGCGGCGGCGGTCGCCGACTTCATCTACACCAATGTCTTTGTGCCGGAGGTGGTCGAGGAAGGCGGCGAAGCTCCGCACGAGTGGCTCGGGCTGAACCCGGAGGACAACGAGGATTCTTCTGAAGTCATTGACTCCAACGACGAAGGGGAGGACGGGGAGGAGGAGGAGGAGGAGGAAGACGAGAGCAACGTCTACATGCCGGAGATCAGGGCGGACGGTCAGCCCCAACCTAACCGGGCCTCAAGCAACGAGCCACACACCGAGGCGCCGCCTGCTACTGGAGGCATTCAAGTGGGGGCGGACCCGCCGCCCGTTCCTCCAACGGATGCCACCGACTCCGTCCTCCAGCACTCCAACGCCCCGCCTTCTGCCCGGGCCCCCTCTGCTCAGACGGAGCCGCCTGCCGCGCTAGGTGGTGCAGCCGACTCCAGCGTTCAGCCGGAGCCCTTGGCCACGCCATCCGGCACCGGCCAGCCGGATCCTTCTGCCGCACCAACCGGCACCGCCTAGCCGGAGTCCTCTGCTGCGCCAACCAGCACCGCCCAGCCGGAGCCTTCTGCTGCTCCTTAGGATTTTATCTGCTTTCTGTTTGCTCCTCTGAACATTTTGTAAAATTCGCGCAATTCCACCCTCGTGTTGTATATCAAACTCTGTTTGAATGCTGGCCAGAGGCCTTTATCCATGTAAAATATTTTATCATTGCTTATGCTTGCTGTGCCGACCTCCACCCTTTTTTCCTTTTTCTCCTTGGTTTTTTCCTTTGCCGCCGACCCTTTGGCTTTGCTTTCACCAGCCAGGCGGCCGCTCTGCGGACCGTGGCTAGTTTGAGCACTCTAGACATTTGTGAGGGGGGCTAGGACTTAGCCATTCGGAGCTTTTGGCAGTAAGGTGGAGGCCGGCCGTCTGGCTGCTAAGCAGCCAGATGGCTAGGTGCGAGGCTGCCTGCTACCATATGTGCTTTCCTCCTTAGTCGTTTTTTCGTGCGGGGCACCTCTTTGCAACCTTTGCCCGCCATGCAGTCGCTCTGTGAGCTGTGGCTTCTGACAAAGGAAGCTTTTGGTGCCGGCGCACTACTTGTCCGGCTGTAGGAGGCGGCATATTGTAGAAGGCGGCGAGGCTCCAGGCCGACTGGTCGAACCCGGGCCAGGTTCGGAAGAAATAGACTATACATTCTCATGGGCATGATACTTATCATATAGATAAAAAGAGGGCAGTCCCCGAGCTCTTCTCGGGGGACCCGGAGTCTTTATACATAGTACAAAAGGTAGCGTGATACATACTGCTTTCAACTGTAAAACCTTCGGAGGAGGTTTCCATTCCACGCCCTCTCCGTTTCGTTGCCTGAGTCATCTCTCTTGCGCGCTCTAGGCTTCTGGGCATCGATCAGATAGTACGCATCGTTGCCCAGCACCTTACTGATGATAAAAGGGCCTTCCCAAGGTGTCGAGCGCTTGTGCTTTCCGGCTGTTCGCTGGATCAGCCGGAGCTCAAGGTTTCCCTCCAGGAAGGACCTTGGCTTCACCTTGCGGATGTAATATTGGCGCAGACTCTGCAGGTAGATGGCCGACCGGCTGAGTGCCAACAGCCGCCCTTCCTCCAGCAAGTCGATGCCGTCTTCTCGTGCTTCCTTGGTGTCTGCCTTAGTGTACATGGTGACTATGGGGAAGTCGAATTCAATATCCGTCGGGCTGACAATTTCGGCACCATAGACGTGGAAGAAAGGCGTGAAGCCTGTTGACTTGTTTGGAGTTGTGCACAGGCTCCAAAGGATGGCCGGCAGCTCTTCGAGCCAGTAGCCAGCCGAATGCTCCAGAGGCTCGACCGGTCGGGGCTTGAGGCCGGACAAAATGAGGCCGTTTGCACGTTCCACATGGCCGTTTGACTGTGGGTGGGCAATGGACGCTAAGTCCAGGCGGATGCCCTGTGTTGCACAGAAATGAGCTAAGGCTCCCTTGGCAAAGTTGGTGCCCTTGTCGGTGATGATGCTGTGTGGGATGCCGTACCGCATGGTGATGTCGGCGATGAAGATCACGGCGGTCGGCCCATTCAGCTTCTTGATTGGTTTTGCCTCTATCCACTTGGTGAACTTGTCCACCGCGACCAGTAAGTGAGTCATGCCACCACGGGCCGTCTTCAATGGTCCCACCATATCCAATCCCCACACAGCAAAGGGCCAGGCTATGGGAATGGTCTTGAGTGCAGAAGCCGGCAGGTGTGGCTTGGAACGGAACCGCTGGCACCCTTGACACTTTTGAACTAGCTCTTTGGCCTCTTCCAGGGCAGTCGGCCAGAAGAACCCATGGCGGAAAGCTTTGGCCACCAGTGCTCTCGAAGCCGCATGGTGGCCGCACTCGCCCTGATGGATATCTCTGAGTATTGCTTGTCCTTGGTCCGACTCCACACACCGCTGATAGACTCCTGTGATGCTTCGTCGTACCAGCTCTTTGTTGACTATGGTATAAGCTGCAGCCCGCCTCTGTACTTGTCGGGCTAAGATTTCATCGGTTGGCAGCTCCTTATTCACCAGGAACTTGAGGATCGGCTGAGCCCATGAAGGCGCCGCAATTTCTTCGACTGCAACCTCTGCAATTTGTACGAGGGCGGTTGGGCCGGGAGGCGGTGGGTTTGCGGTGGCTTCCGCCTGCTGTGCTGAAGAAGTCCCCGGGCTGACTGGTGACGTCCCTGCCGAGCTCCGAAGTCCCCGGGCCGGGTCCTGAAGTCCCCGAGCGGGCGCAGTTGTAGCAGTCCCCGGGCCGCCTGTTGAAACCCTTGTGCCGGCCTCCAGGGTCGCCAAGTCGGATCCGACTACTTCGAGGGGGGCCGGCACAAAGACGGAGTCTGAATCAGGAGACGGCTTAACAGACGGCTTCAGAAGACGGCGTAGGGCAACGCCGGCTAGTATTGCTTGTCGGGTGGAGCCAATTCGTGCCAAGGCATCTGCTTGCTTGTTGTCATTCCTCGGTACGTGAAGGAACTCGCACCGATCAAAGTATCCGCTGAGTTGCTGAACCAGGAAGCGGTAGCTTGCCATGTTTGCATCCTTGGCGTCCCAGTCGCCTGAAGACTGCTAGACCACCAAGTCGGAGTCACCATAACACAGGATCTGGCGAATGCCGAGTTCCTTGGCAAGTCGGAGCCCGTGTATGAGTGCCTCATATTCTGCTACATTGATGGAGGCGGCGAAGTGGACTTGCAGTACGTATTTAAGCTTGTCGCCCTTGGGAGAGGTGAGGACGACGCCGGCTCCTAGACCAGTGCGCATTTTTGAACCATCAAAATGCATCCGCCAATGAGTGGAGTTTGGTGCAGGCGACAAATATTGGGTCTCGGCCCAATCGACGAGGAAGTCGGCCAACACTTGTGATTGGATGGAGGTGCGAGGCTGGTAGTAGATGGTGTAAGGGGCCAAATCAATAGCCCATTTGGCCATTCGGCTTGAGGCATGCCGGCTTTCAATGATCTTAGCAAGTGGGGCTGTGCAGACGACAGTTATGGGGTGCTCTTGGAAGTAAGGCTTCAGCTTCTTGGCGGCAAAATGCATGCCGTAACATATCTTCTGGTAGTGGGGGTAGTTTTACTTGGAGGCGGACAATACTTCGCTCAAGTAATACACCGGTCTCTGGACCGGCAATGCTTTGTCCCTCTCCTTGCGCTCTACTACCATGACTATGCTGACAACCCGACTGGTGGCTACAATGTAGAGGAGCATGGGCTCCTTCTCAGTCGGAGCTGCCAGGACAGGCGGGGTTGCCAACATCTTCTCGAGTTGGAGAAATGCTTCGTCCGCCTTGTCGTTCCACTTGAAAAAAGTGGTCTTCTTCATGAGTTGGTATAGGGGAAGGGCCTTCTCGCCCAGCCGGCTGATGAAACGGCTGACTAACGCCAGGCAGCCGGTGAATTTCTGCACGTCCGGCAGTCGGGTGGGCACCTTCATCATCTGAATTGCCTTGATCTTCACATGGTTGCACTCTATGCCGCGCTCTGAGACCAGGAAACCAAGAAGCTGTCCGGCTGGTACTCCAAAGACACATTTCTCCAGGTTGAGATTAATCTAGAATCGGCGCAGGTTTTCGAAGGTCTCCTTGAGGTCCTCTAGCAGACTGCCATGCTTCTCCGTCTTCACCACCACATCATCCACACATACATGGGGATTTCTGCCGAGTTGCTTGAGGAGGCACTTCTGCAAGCAACGCTGAAAAGTGGCGCCGGCATTCCTTAGGACGAACGTCATGGTCAGGTAGCAGAAGGCTCCAAACGGCGTGATGAAGGCGGTCTTCAGCCTATCGGCCGGGTTCAGCTTTATCTGGTGATAACCTGAGTATGCATCCAGAAAACTCAACAACTCGCACCCGTCTATGGAATCTATCACCTGATCAATCCTTGCCAGAGCAAAGGGATCTTTGGGGCAGGCTTTGTTGAGGCTGGTGTAGTCGATGCACATGCGACACTGCTTGTTCTTCTTCAATACTAGGACTGGGTTGGCCAGCCACTCTGGGAAGAATACTTCCATGATGAATCCGGCTGCTAGGAGTCGGGCTATCTCTTCTCCAACAACTCTTCTCTTTTCTTCTGACAGGTGGTGCAAGGGCTGCCTGACCGGCTTGGCGTCAGGTCGGACATGTAGCTTGTGCTCGGCGAAATCCGTCGGAACACTCGGCATGTCTTTGGGGGACCATGCGAAGATGTCCCAATTCCCATGGAGGAAATTGACGAGCTCGCCTTCCTATTTTCTGTCAAGGCCTGTGCCTATGACAGCGTGCCTCTCTGGGTGCTCTGGGTCCAAGGGTATTTTCTTTGTTTCCTTGGCCGGCATGAACGATCCCTCAGCCTCCGACTCCTGGGGTGTGGGGGACATTTCCGGCTTCTTGCCTGCCAACGCCACCACCTGGTCGAGGAGCCGCTTCTCAGATGCAATTGAGAGGGACTCAGCCAGCCGGCTGCTATCTGCGGTGCAAGCGATCGACTTCTTGTAGTCTCTGACTACTGTCAGGATCCCCTTGGTACTCGGCATCTTCATCTTGAGGTAGGCGTAGTGGGGGACTGCCATGAATTTGGCTAGAGCAGGCCGGCCTAGCAGTGCATGGTAGGGGCTCTGATCCACCACTTCAAACCAAATTGGCTCTCGGCGAAAGTGATTCTTGTCTCCGAAGAGGACATCAATCTGGGTGTTGCCGATTGGTGAGGAGGAAAGGCCAGGGACTATGCCATGGAATACAGTCCGACTGGGAACGAGTTGCTTCTGCTTGATTCCCAACTTCTCCATCATGTCGCGGTAAAGGATGTTGATGTTGCTGCCGCCATCTATCAAGACTTTGGAGAAAAGTGCTACTCGCCTCTCCGTTGCAAGGGTCGCTTCTAGGACCAGGGCGTACGAACCAGGGGAAGGCATCACTTCCTGGTGGTCGGCCCTGCTCCAACTGATGGGCTTCTCAGACCAATGCATGAACTCTAGAGTGTTGGAGGCCACTGCTTGCACTTCTTGTTGTTGTTGCTGTCTGCTGCGTCTGTCATCGGCCACGCTGGTGAACACAACATAAGCTCCGTGTTCCTCCGGGTACTCGTCTTGTAAGGCACTGACTGGTTGGACCGCCGGCTACTGGGGTTGGGGAGGCGGCGGTCCGGCAGGCGGAGGAAGCAGGAGTTCATCTCCCTTGGCAATTCTAGTGAGCCAGTGACACTTCCAAGTGGTGTGGTTGGAGGGCTTCACGCCGCTATGGAACTTGCAGGGTGCATATAGGGTTTGCTCGTAAGAGAAGGCGGGCAACCAATTGGACTTGCCGCCCTTCTGCCACTTGGGGGCGGGCTACCCTTCTGGCTACTGATCCTCGACCATCGCCACCTGCCGGCTAGTGGAAGCCGGCTGGGTGGACTTCCGCTTGTTATCACATGGCTGCTGTCGTCGACTGGTGTCACCAGCCGGAGTCCAAGGTGCCTGAGGTGCCACCTTGCTGGACGCGTCAACTAGGATTTCCGCCTTCATGGAGGAGTCGGCCGTGGCGTGCTTGTCAGCGGTGACCAGCAGCTCATCGAGGGTCTCAGGCTCATCGTAGAGGAGTCGATGCTTGAGGAGGGTGCCCTCTCGGCACCCAACAGTAAAGTATTGGATTGCCTGCACCTCGTGCACGCCCTCGCAGGAATTGCGTAGCTCGGTCCAGCGCGTGAGGTAGTTGCGAGTTGACCTTGTGGGCCCTTGGACGCATAAAGAGAGCTGCCTTGGATTGGGGGCCCGCTTGTAAGTGCTGGTAAAGTTGCGGATGAAGACGTCGGTGAAATCAACCAAGCTATTGATGCTGCAGGGCTTCAGGCTGTTGAGCCATGCCCGAGCGGTGCCTTGAAGCATGAGCAGGACGTACTTCACGGCAACGCGCTTGTTGCCGTTTGCTATGCTGACGGCCGTGGAGTAGTCGAACAGCTAGTCCTCCGACTTCACAGAGCCGGTGTATTTGGGCGTGTCTCGTGGGAGGGTGAACCCTTTGGGAAAGGGCTCATCACGGATTTGGGGGCCAAAGCAGGGCGGGCCCAGTGCATCTTCTTCTTCAAGCGTCAGGGATCGGTTTAGATGATCGATCCGGTAGCGAGCATCGTTCTCTCCGACTCCCTCTCGGCGGCCAAGGCGGTCGCCGAGTGTCGGGTGCGTGACAGGAGGCGGAGTGGGGTATCTGTCTCCACGAGGCGGGGGAGGCGGCAGGTCGCCTCGCCGCTCGACTGCACGAGGGCGGCCTTCCTCGTCCCTCTCGATGGAGATATGTGTCCGACTGCGGCTAGCAGCTGGCTCGTTGCCCTTTCCTCCGCGGGCTCCACCAGTCGGCGTCTGGGAGGTCACCCCATGATCTCTGCGTGGGGGCGGCTCGTTGTTTCGTCCGGCTGGGTCTTCAGCGCGGCAAGTGGCCTCGTGCTGCGCGGCACCCGCGTCCAGGAGCTGTTGGACTCGCTTCATCATGTGGCGGAGTTCGTCGCCGTCGTACTTGTTCAACTCATCCATTACCGCCTGGACGGCCTGGATGTTCTCTGCAGGCGTGGCGTAGACGGGGCGCTCCACCCCGAACATGGTGGCAACGGTTGCGCCATGCTGCCGAACTGTGCCGAGGCGGTTAGGCCCCCAAGGAGCCGGCGTGCCGCCTACGGCCCGGTCCATCTCGCGCTGATAGGCGTCCGACAGCGGCGCATGCTGGCCAGGCGGCCAGCACTCTCGATAAGCTGAAGGCGGCGTGCCTCCAGCACCTCAGCATCCGCGCCCTCGGGAATGGGCGTCGTGAGGTCGCGCAGGGTGGCCTCGAGGGGATCTTGAGCACGCCCGTCCGAGTGCTCCTCGCTGTTGATGAAGAGCACCTCGACGATGGTGCTCCCGCCGTTGTACTCCCGAGGAGGTAGCTCGTCGTAGACAACCACGTTGTGGGAAACGCGTCGAGCGACGCCGTGTCGGAATCGATGATCATCGGATCGGTCGAGCCGACTGACTCCAGGTCCACAGAGGGCTCGCTGGTGACATGGAGCTGGTCGAGGAGGTTGATGAGGCGGCTCTTAGGGCAGCTTGTGCCCGCGTCAGACGTCGGCTCGTTGGAGAGGTCGGTCTCGCTGACAAGGTCAGTGAGGCAACTCGCCGCGCGAGCGATCTTCGCGCCATGCAGCGCGTCGAGGCTGACGCCGTCGGGCATGCTGGGCTGGCTTCGCTCTCCGGGAAGGAACAGGGTTCCCGTCCAGAGCAGATCTCCGGGAGATGGTGCACCTTGCCCCATGGTGGGCGCCAAATGTCGGGGGTTGGGTGCGACATATGCCAATGGATGGCTTACCATGGTGGGAGCGAGTAGAACGTCGCCGGTGCCTGGAAGCGGGATAAGGCATAGACATGAACGCCGGCGTACTTTACCCAGGTTCGGGGCTCTCCTAGGAGATAACACCCCTAGTCCTGCTCTACGGGGTCTCCGCATGATCACTAAGGCACAAGTGATACAATGGTGCTCCTCGAGCCGTATGCTAGAGGCAGAAGGAGGCAAGACTTAGCTCTCTTCCTGCTATAGGGGGTGGCTAGTTCTAACGGGGTCGAACCCTTTGCATGGGTGGCCTGGGGGGTTTATATAGACCTACCCCAGGGGTAGAATAGTAATCTGGCCGGCTGCTGGTCCCGGCTGTCAGTGTCTCCAGCCTCCGGCTTCTTCGCCGACTGTTGGGGCCCGCCGCACTGGTTGGTGGCTGCTTACTGTAGACGTGTCGTTGGTGACGGGAGCTTGGTCATCTTTGCGTGGCTACAGTCCCGCCGCCTGGCGGGAAGCCACTATAGCCACTCTTGGTCTTATCATCTTAATGGCATGCTTGCCTCGGGATAAGGGACGGCCGCCTACTGGGGGCCGGCTCCTCTTGAATCCGCCTGGTCGAGCTCCCGCCATCTTCCTTGGGGTCACTGCTCGATAGGGCCCGCCCCTGGCAGGCCGTACCGATAGACCGTTGTGGGGAACAGGATTCCGCCTGCCCGGAGCGACGTCAGGGGAGACATGGCACAGTGCCCCGCCGTGCGGAGATCTCCGTCTGTACGGAGCACTATAGCCATGCCCGTCCCGAGCGTTGGAGGCGACGTGCCTTACTGTAGCCTTGCTCTATCTTGTACTCTCGAAGGGGGCTCGGACATGCTGTAGTGTGAAGTAGCCGCCTACCCGTTGCCGCCCTCTCTGGAAGGCGGCCGGCGGGAGCCGGCCGCTCGGAGTGCCGTAGTCTTGTGTTACCCGCCCTCTAACAGCCGGCCGCTGAGCCAGCCGGCCCGAGAGGGCGGGGTTTCAGCTTGGGGCCCAGCTAGGCGGAGCTGGCCCAAAGTCTTGATAAATCCTGGGACACGGGTGAGCCTACCCATTGCCCATTACTCCGACATGTTGCATCAACTCCACTTGGGCCATGAGCCTTGTACGACCTAGGGTTAGTTTTAGGCTGCCTTGGGACGTCCTACGACCTCCTTGGCCTCCACCTTTTGCTCCTATATAAGTAGATCAATCTAGTAGATTTTCCCTTGGGATTTGTTTAGTTAAAAGTTAGCCAACGCAACTTGATGTACTTCGTTTGTGTTTAGCGACCAGACCAAGACCACTTTCGGATCCCCACCTTTATGAATACTTCATCTATATTCACAATATTCAGATTGCTTTTATCATATTATTGCTTGTTCTTCGGTTGCGTGCAGTAAGACCTTCGTGGTTAGGCTGATCATCCTCCGGCGTGGTCAATAACCTCTCATAGTTGGTTTACTGATTTTTAAGGTGCAACGTCGTGCACGTTTGTAGTCGAATTGTCAAAGTCGACTACAAAAAATTGATAGTTATCATCCCATCGAAAGATCGGGCACCGCAACACTATCAACCCCTCCTAATTGAGGATGTTGGACCTCAGCAAAGCCGGCTCCAGCTTCTCAGCAGGAGGCTTCTTACCTATGGGAGCAAAGGCGGCAGAGGAACGTTAGAGTGCGAGGAAGAGATGGCGAAAAGCAGTGCACAATGGTCAGTTTTATGGCAGGCTAGTGGTTAACGAGGCATCCCCGCATAGTCTTGCGGCCACATGTCCCTACCTGGGCCCGACAGTCTACATAAGCCCCACGTCATTTCTTTCCTAACGGGCGGATACATGCACATCGCCAGCCCGGGGCTACTGGCGGCCTAGTGGTAACCAGGGTTGCACGGGCCATCTGCCTACGGCCTAGGAAGCGACCCTTGGAGAAGGCCTGATGTAGGGTGAAACCCTTGTGGCTGGTCTTGGAGGGGTTTCCCGAAGTACACGATGAACACACAAGAGAAACCACGATAGGAAACACTCAAATCAATGAGAAACGAACACACATGTGCTAGATCCATGAACACAAAGAAAGATACATGATTCAAATGCAACAAAGGGGGATACAAGTAACAAGTTCTTCTCCAAGAGGTCTTGAATCCACTAGGGGATCTTCTCCATGAAGAGGTCTTGAATCCACTTGGGGGATCTTCTCCTAGATGGAGGGCTTGGCCTACAATGGAGTAGGTATCAAGTGGATGAGCAGAGCTCTATCCCTCATATGAGCTAAACCCATGCTAACCCTAAAATATTGGAGGAGGAGTATATATAGTCTAGGTGGCGAAAGGGTACATGGGCCTCGGCCCGAGTTACTGTGCGCAGGCACGGCCGGAAGTTCCGGGTGCCGAAGGTTCTGGACAAAGGTCGGGCAGTGTCCAGGCTATCCAGAGAGTCGATACGGCTTGAGCTAGGCTGGAGTCTGAGGGCCGGAAGGTCCGGGCAGGCCTGAAGTTTCAGGGGCCGGAAAGTCCGGGCAAGGTTCTGGGCTGAACAAAGAGTTTTCACGTCTGGGCTCGTCTGGATTGCCAGGGTGAGGGAGTCCTGGACTAAGGGGTCCTTGGGCGTCTGGGCTGTGTGATATGGGCCGATTGATGGGCCATGAAGATACAAGATAGAAGAACCTTCCCTGTGTCCGAATGGGACTCTCCTTTGCGTGGATGGCAAGCTTGGCGTTCAGATTATGCACTTTCCTTCTTCTGTAACCGACTCTGTACAACCCTAGATCCCTCCGATGTCTATATAAACCAGAGGGTTTAGTCCGTAGGACAAGAACACAATTATACGGGCTAGACATCTAGGGTTTAGCCATTCCGATCTCGAGGTAGATCAACTCTTGTAATCCCTATATTCATCATAGTCAATCAAGCAAGAAGTAGGGTATTACCTCCATTAAGAGGGCCCAAACCTAGGTAAACATGGTGTCCCCTACCTCCTTGTTACCTTCGATCCTTAGATGCACAGTTCGGGACCCCCTACCCGAGATCTGCCAGTTTTGACACCGACATTGGTGCTTTCATTGAGAGTTCCACTGGGTCGTCACCAGAAGGCTTGATGGATCCATCAACCATTCACGTCAACACCTCCCTGAGGGAGACTTTTCTCCCCGGCCAAATCTTTGTATTCGGCAGCTTCACATTGCATGCCAATTCAATTGGCCATCTGGAGCAGATCGACAGCTACGCCCCTGGTCATCAGATCAATTTGGGAAACCTAAACTACGTTGCTGATGTACGAGGAGACTTGATCTTCCACGGGCTAGCGGTCCCAACGCTGCTCCGGCCTCAGATCCGGAAGTCCTCACTGAGTCCGAAGATGGGAGTTTAGAACCCGCCGGGCTCTTCACAGACATAGAGCTCAACACTAGAGATATGGAGGGAATCGCTTCACCGGCTGGCCCAGAGTCACTCCTGGCTCCCTTTATCCCCACCGAGCCGGACTCACCTCCGCGCACCAACTCCGAACTCTCGAGGTCTGTGTACCACGAGCTTAGCCAGCAAAGTCTTGTCCCGTCCCGCTCCACGGATTCTCGCTTCCTTGTCCATACCTCGCCCTTAAACGAGGCTCTGGATCTAATGTGATCTCTCGCCATTACGGAAGAATCACTGACAAACTATGCCCAGCCCGCACTAGGGGCTTAGAGCAGGGAATTTTACGTCCCACGCACCACCCACTTCATAGCCACTCTCGAGGACTTAACCGACATGCTTGATTAGGCTTCCGAAGACATGGACGGCATGGACGACGATGCCGGAGAAGAACAAGGACAGAACTCACCGCTTACCAGACGCTAGACGGCTACCTCTACGCATGACGTGTATATGGTGGATACACCCAAAGAGGATGACGCGAAGGTGGGAAGGACCCAGTCGGGAATAATTCTCCAGAGGCACCACCAAAGCATCATCGTCAACGGCACCGCTCTAAACGGCACCGAGAAAAAGACGGCAATACCGGCACCAAAGACAACAATACTCCGGATAACGCCGAAGACCAAGAAGCCCCCGTCCAACCAACATCGGAACATGATGATTGGGAGGAGGGGCAAGTCAACCCCGAGAGTCCCATAGGGAATGAGGGTTCGAAGGATGATGATTACATACCAATCTCTGAAGAAGATGAGAGCCTTGGCAACGAAGAATTCATCGTGCCAGAGGAACCCTTCGAACAAGAGTGCTTTCAGCACTGGCTAATAGCCACTGCAAGAAGCTTGAAAAAGAAGAAGCAGTGGCTTGAAGCTGATCAGGATCTGCTCAATGACAGATGGACTGATGTCCTGGCAGCCGAGGAATACGGCTTTGGACGCCCAACCAAGAGTTACACGAAGCGCAAGCTGCTACCCCAATTCGACAATGAGGCCCCAGATCCTATATCACCCAAGCGTAATGCTACTGACGGACCTGATCGACCACCACGTGGCCGAGATAGAGCGGCAACTCAAGTCGAACACCCGCCTACACCACCCAGCCGTAAAGGTAAAGACACAAGAGCTGCAGGATACACTTATGACCTACGAAAGGACCTGGATAATAGAACTGGTCAAACCAGATCTATATACAGATCAAGGGGCCAAACCCCCAGCGCAAGAAGACGACCATCAAGCCTAGAACGACAAGCATAACTTCATCCGGGCTGAAAACCGCATACGGACTCCATCTGAACTGCGCCGTGATGTGGCCCGATATAGAGGCGCCGTGCACCCCCAATGCTTCACCGATGAGGTGATGGAACACCAGTTCCCAGAAGGGTTTAAACCCGTGAACATCGAATCATACGATGGCACGACGGATCTGGCAGTGTGGATCGAAAATTTCCTTCTCCACATTCACATGGCTCGCGGTGATGGTCTACATGCCATCAAATACCTCCCTCTCAAGCTTAAGGGACCAACTCGGCACTTGTTAAATACCCTCCCAGAAAACTCTATTGGGAGTTGGGAAGACCTGGAGGATGCCTTTCGAGACAACTTCAAGGGCACCTATATCCAGCCCCTGAACACCGATTACCTTAGTCACATAGTCCAGTAGCCTAGAGAGTCAGCCAGAAAATTCTGGACCCGGTTCCTAGTCAAAAAGAACCAAATTGTCGACTGTCCGGACGCTGAGGCTCTAGCAGCCTTCAAACAGAACATCCGTGATGAGTGGCTTGCCCGACACCTCAGCCAAGAAAAGCCGAAGTCTATGGCAGCCCTCACATCACTCATGACCCGCTTTTGCACGGGCAAAGATAGCTGGCTTGCCCGCAGCAGCAACAGTACCAGCGTCCTGCACTTCCAAAACAAAGAACAGAAATGGCAGGCCCCGACGCAACAAAAACAAGCATCGAAGCAACACTGAGAATACCGAAGACACGGCGGTCAACGCCGGATTCAGTGGCTCGAAGCCCGGTCAACGGAAGAGGCCATTCAAAAGAAACAAGGACGGCTCATCTAGCCTGGACCGAATACTCGATCGACCTTGTCAGATTCACGATACCCCTGACAAGCCTGCTAACCATACAAACAGAAGCTGTTGGGTCTTCAAACAGCCCGGCAAGTTAAACGCCGAACACTCTGGGAAAGGGTCGCCCAGCAAGGACGATGATGAGGACCTCGCCCACCAAACACAGGGGACGAAAGAAATTTCCCCCCGAAGTCAAGACGGTGAACATGATATACGCTACCCACATCCCCAAAAGGGAGTGCAAAGGTGCATTAAGAGACGTCTATGCGATAGAGCCAGTCGCCCCAAAATTTAATCCATGCTCAGCATGCCTGATCACCTTCGATCGCAGGGACCATCCGACAAGTATCCATCATGGAGGTTCAGCCGTATTAGTCCTTGATCCAATTATCGATGGATTCTGTTGGATTTTGGGTTCCGGCAAAACCCATGAGGTTCGAACACTGGGGTACGCATGAAGATTTCCCCCTACCGAATCTTGCTCTCAGCCTCGCCGTGATCCCTAAGCTTAGCTCGATGAACTCACAATACAAGAGACACAAGATTTATACAAGTTCGGGCCACTATTGTGGTGTAATACCCTACTCCTGTGTGGTGGTGGTGGATTACCTCTTGGGCTGATGATGAACAGTACAATGGAAGAACAACCTCGCAAGGAGAGGTGTTCTTGTGCTTGGTGGGTTGCTCGGGGAGGAATTGATCGATCCCCTCTTTTGTGGTGGCAAGTCCTATTTATATAGGCCCTGGTCCTCTTCCCAAATATTGAGCGGGAAGGGATCCAACAACGGCCAATTTGAAAGGGGACAACTAGTGCAAGCTATCCTGACTAAAGGTGGTCTTCGCCAGTTAAAGGCGCTGGTGATCACGCTGTCCTGGGGTCCATGATGACCTCCGTCCTGCCATCTTGCTAGTCTTGCTCTTGTTGCACCGATATGGAAACCTTTGCCTGACACCTCGGTACTCAGGGCCTGCGCTAGCCCCATTAGCACCAAAGGGGAAATGAGGACACTACGCACGCTGGTGCCCGCCTGGTCTTGGTCGTCATGGCTTGCATCACGGGGACCTCGCGAGGTACCCCTTTGTCTTGATCTCTCTGCCCCCTCGCGAGCCTGCCTGGTGAGGCCACCCCTGAGGAGGCCTTGTGTCCTCCGCCCAGTGAGGCTTGGCCCCTCGTGAGGGTCTTGAGTGTTGGTTGATGAAGACGGGCCGTACTGGGACACTGGTGGAGCCACGCCGCGGGCTGCAGATAGGCAAGTCTGGGAAACCCCATTCCCAGAACATCGACAGTAGCCCCGGGGCCCAAGGCGCGCTCGGACTTGGCTTAGCGGCAAAGCCAAAGGGTAAGTTCGTAGCGCTGCGGGCCCCAACAGCCTGCAGCCTTGGCCGACACATGGCAACTGATTGGACATGGGTGTCTCCGCTTCCACATGCTTCCTCGGCAGTTGCCCGAATTGACGAGTCCCTGCTGCATGCAAAAAAGGGTTATCATTATCTTTGATCATGGAGGTCGATGGTTGGCCTCCCTTGGGCTATAAATGAGGAGGTGTGAGAGTCCTCGTCGCCCATCTCTTCCTGCTCCACCTGCTTCTTCTCCACTGCTCCACATCCAGTCTTGACGCCAATGGCGCCGATTCGTAGACTCTCAGCCGAAGAGAAGGGCAAGGCTCCCCGGGATGGACCTGATCTGCTCCCGCCAAAGAAGAGGTCGGTCCACCACCGTGGCAAGGTCGTGAGGCTGGAGATGACGAGGCCTTGGTCCGAGCGTCCACCTCCAGGGTACCCGCTACTCCAATACGCCCCAGTCGAGGGCTCTGGAGAAAGTGACGGCGAACAGCGCCGCCCGCGCCGCTGCCACGGTCGGCGCGAAGTGGTGACGCACGCCGTAGCTCCTAGAGCCCACGCCGCGGACTCCTCTCGCAAGCTCGTGCTGCATGCGGCGATGCCTCCAAGCACCCGGATCCGCTTCCCTTCGTTCTTCTCCACCGAGGTGCCACCGAGGGGGCCTCTCGAGCTTTGGCTGTAGCACGCCGATTGTGGCACCCTAGCGACCGGAG